>NC_134239.1:41328010-41628010 GCF_965152275.1 Natator depressus | reverse complement strand
GGACCTGTCATGAGTTAAAGTTGGTTCAGAGATTTCAGTTTAACAAGTATTAAGGGTGATGTAGTCCAGTTAGTAGGTCTACAGTTAGGATCCTAAAGTAATTAGGCCTGGAAAAGACAACCTCCCCCTCAGTCACTGTTCTTTGCAATATGGAACTATGGCTCAAATGATATTTTGTTTAAAATTATATAAAATAGCTAAACACAAAATGATACTGTTTCATCATTTTGGAAAAACGATTACAAAAAATGCAAGGTGGGGATGGATTGTATTCCCCACCTGTAGTAGCCAACATATATGGAATGGGTATAGATTCACTTGCCAAACTGTTCACACAGCCTTAATGACGGTGATCACTTGAGGTGTACATTTTCAAGTGAAACTATTTATCTTTGTCCCAAAAATATGGAGAGACTTTTCTTGAAAATCTAAAAGGTCCAAGTTGTTCTGATAGTCATCCCCATTTAGTTCAGTGATGTTGCTAAGGATGGGAGTAGACTTTCGCTCAAATATTTTTAAAAAATGTTTGAGGTAACTGGTTTTAGAGTCTATAGGTATACCTTGAAGCAAATGCGTCCTCTTATCAGTCCATAAGGAACAGGTCCATAACACCTGGAATCTGTAGAATTCCTGAGATTATCTCCTTCTAACCAAACATGCCCTTTAGGCACCTGCAGTTAGGGAAGATCAAAATACAAGTTAGACAATGTAGAATAAGAATGTGTTTCTTTAAAGGAAATTCAATCCCCCAAGATATAACCTGTAAAGTGAACCCTCTTGTGTCTTCTTGTCATGCCATGAATTAATACTTCTATGGTCTCTAAAACAGTGCTAGATTAGAAAAAAAAAACATTTCCAAGTATCTGTTCTATCACATGCTCCAGAAACGCTAGTTTGCAACAAAAAATCCAAAATGAAGATGTAAGAGGTTAGACCAGTATGACAGGGTCATTAATTTAATAGACTTCAAAAGAGGTCATTAGGATGTTGACTGAAAATCTGCCCTCCTGTCGCAGGAACAGCATGAACAAGGCAGCCACACACTCATCAACATCCTGGGGCCAGCACCAAGGCTAGACCCGTTAGTAGGCTCATGATGATCTAAATGGTAATTGATTGTGACATCAATTACGAATAATCTCATCATTTTATCGGAGTGGGGCTTGTCAAAGTTCTAATTAAGATCACAGTTCATTCTATGTGCAGGCAGGATCCACAGCACATTATATTGCAATAATGACCATCACAAAACAAGTCTCTTTTTACAATTTGAAAATTAATGATGGTGACCTTAAACTATATGACAAGACCTTTTATTGCCTATATGTTCTATGCATTAACTATATTACATGCTGTAAGTTCAGGACCTGACTAACTCAATGAAAACATAAGAAATAGAAACACAATTGCATTCAGGGGTGCCGAAACAATTTTATAGTGGGAGTGCTGAGAGCCACTGAACCAAACTGTAAATCCTGCACATAATGGAAACCACTTCAAGCCAGGGTGTGCTGCAGCACCCCCTGCACTCCTAGTTCCAGCACCTATGGTTGCATTAGTAACCAGAATAACACAGTTCAGAGCTGCGTACATTTAACCAGCATGAAAGAATTGATTCAAAATATATAGCATGCAATGACTAAGATTCATGCTGGTAAGACAAAATAGAATCACTGAACATTTCACAACTTCAGAAAAGGATAAGCTCTTAAAAGCAAAATAATTCTTAAATACTATATTTGATAGTTTATATGCCTAAGAATCTAGGGTAGACTTAAATTTAACAAATACCTGTAATACTTCCTACCAACCACTACATAGTAGGAAAACAATCAAACATAGGCATCTTAACGTAATGTGAAATCCCCCAAAATACCAATGTTTACTCTAAGAAGCAAGCTACTTAGGACAACTTTACTACGCTCCTATGTCAGAATGAAACTAGAACCAGATAAAGGGACAAAAAACTTACCTCCAGCATAAATATTTAATTTCAGTTGCACATAAATAAATATTAAATTTGTAAAGTATGATAGAAGGGGGAGGGGTTAGAATCCCTAAGACAATTAAAGCTGTAGCGAGTCTAAGCAGAAAATAGATACCTAAATTTTATTACTAAAACAAGTACTGTCACAGAATTATATAAATAGAATTCAAGGATAGCTGATTAAGTAGTGTAATTTGACTACCACAGGTAACTGCTCAGGTCAGACAGAAACTGGATGAAAACCATCAAGAATAGAAACAGACTAGTCTGGAAAACATCTGCAGAGGATGAAAGATGTGAAACATTATCTTCCACAGTTGAAATCTAGTCTTAAGGTAAGTCCACAAAAGGGACTTAGGCTCAGTATTGCAGTGCCCAACATTTAGGTGCCCTAGTGTCCAGTAGAATTTACAGCCCCAAATTAGGTTTAGGTTTTGTAATGACCCAACCACTCCCAGTCTTTATTCAGGCCTAATCATAGGGACACCATCATAGGACCTAACCACATCAGCCACGCCACCAGGGCCTCGTTCACCTGCACATCTTCCAATATGATATATGCCATCATGTGCCAGCAATGCCCCTCTGCCATGTACATTGGCCAAACTGGACAGTCTCTATGCAAAAGAATAAATGGACACAAATCTGACATCAGGAACCATAATATTCAAAAACCAGTCGGAGAACACTTCCATCTCCCGGTCACTCAATAACAGACCTAAAAGTGGCAATTCTTCACCAAAAAAACTTCAAAAACAGACTCCAACGTGAAACTGCAGAACTGGAATTAATTTGCAAACTGGACACCATCAGATTAGGCCTCAATAAAGACTGGGAGTGGTTGAGTCATTACAAAACCTAAACCTAATTTCCCCAATACTAATTTCCCCCTACTGTTACTCATACTGTCTTGTCAACTGTCTGAAATGGGCCATTCTCATTACCACTTCAGAAGTTATTTTTCCCCCCTTGGTATCTTGCTGTTAATTGATTGTCTCGTTAAACTGACCTCACACTTGGTAAGGCAACTCACATCTTTTCATGTATTTATACCTGCTCCTGTATTTCCACTCCATGCATCTGATGAAGTGGGTTCTAGCCCATGAAAGCTTATGCCCAAATAAATTTGATAGTCTCTAAGGTGCCACAAGGACTCCTCATTGTTTTAATTAACAAAGGCGGAAGTCAATAAAAGAATCAAATTTCTAGAGTCCAACTGATCTGTGTAGGACATCCATCTCAGCATATGTTCGCAGAGTTTCATCTGTAGATCTAGGTTTTAGAATGAACTGACGCTTCCACTTTACTCAAATTTCCTTCATGTCTGATGCTAGTTATGCTTTAAATATCCCACTGCAAATACTTGTGCTATTTACTGCTATTGACAGCTTACCCATGCACAGCATTCACCACAACCACTTCTCCCTCCCATCCATGGTTTACTGTCAGATTCAGTCCTGCAGTATTACATGCAAAGGGGAAAAATGACCTTGCTGGTGTAATCCACTACCCAATATCTCCCAGAGCTACAAAAGACACATCAAACTACTGTATGCAGTGTTGTAACAGTCCCATGATATTAGAGAGAAAAGGTGGGTGAGGTAATATCTGTTACTGGACCAACTTCTGTTGGTGAGACACACAAAGTGATCACTCTCTATCTGACCTATCGATCCTCATCCTCAAAGGAAACCTGTACAACACTTCCAAAAGACTTTGCTAGACACTAAAAATCATGGACTGAATAGACACGCTGGATTTATGGCTTATTACAACAATCTATAATCCACTAACAACCCCACCCCCAGTTGCTTTCCCACCTCCCTATGATTGGAGGAGTGTTAATGCACCACTTCACCTTGAATGGTTCCTTGAAGTGTGTGTTAACTACTTATGCTAAAAAAATCTGTTGAGTTGTGACATTCTGGTTAAGTTTCCCAGATCTGAAGAGGAGCTCTGTGTAAGCTCGAGAGCTTCTCTCTCTCCTCAACAGAAGTTGGTCCAATAAAAGATATTACCTCACCCACCTTGTCTCTCTAGCAACAAACTACTGTCATTTGAAAGCAATATCTGAAATATCAAGTGCATAAAAGGTAACTGGCTTGACTGACTATAGCCCAATGAAAAAAAAAGGCCCTGACCTGACCTGGAAAAGAGTTCTGTATAAGCTTGAAAGCTTGTCTCACCAACACCTCCCCCACCTTGTCTTTTTAATCAATCCTTCGTCATGCAGGGTTCTGAAACTGTCTCGCACCCTGTGCAGTGTCTGATCACCACGACACAAATACTCCTTCTCCTCCATCTCACTTCATTGGTCACCATGCTCCTTTGCTTTGCCTGACACACGGCAAAGCAGAGAGCTAAGTATTAATTAGTAAGATAACGGGTAGGGGTTGGAGGGATCAGGCCTCCAACCACTTGCAGAACAACTATGCACAAACATCTGCAGCCATTCACATCTTCCTGTGCTCCTGAGCAGAAATTATGTCAGCTCTGGCCCATTTATTTCCTATATAGTACTATAAATGTGCTTCACTGGTTATCACAGTTTGCATCCTAGAGAGCATATTTGCAATGAAGAATAGTCTTACACCATGAAATACACAATTTTGGTAACTTTTACAAATCTTGATGGAAAGCATGACAGAATTCTGCATATCAAAAACTGACTTTAAAGTATTGTCAAAATGTATGACATCTAAAAATAATACAGTATGATACTTTTATATGATGGGTGCCCATCATGTAGACACCTTGCTACAACCAAGAATTAAGACAGGCCACAATCAATAATTTTAAAAAAAGTTGTTTATGCCCTTTAAAATAAAAGCTAAAGCCCCAGTCTTCCAAAGACTTATGCAGATGCTTAACTTTACACTCTGAGTCAATCGATTCCATGGGATTATTGAAAGTACATAAAGTTACATATGTGCATAAGTCTTTGCAGGATCAGGACCTTTGGCTCTCCTAATGTTGGAAGGCAGGGCATTCCAGAGCTCTTTAGGAAAAATATGGCTTTGCTCATTCTAGACCATACTTTCAATACCAAAAGTGTAATACCTTTCTTACCAAAGGGTCAAGAAGATATATAGGGCGACAGAAGATCAGCAAGATATTGGGACCAAATCTACTGAAAGCTTTAAATTTTAACAACAGATCATCAAAACTGCCTCCTCCAGACAGCTAGTGTAGAAGACAAAGCAATAGGTAGACTAGACTCTCCCTCTGTACATCCATGACAGGAGTCACACTGCTGCATTCTGCACTCACTGCAGGTGGTGGATCAGCTGCTTAGCCTTCTATGACAAAATTAATTATATCTAAATGCGGAACCAAAAATCCCAACTCTTAAATTCACATTTATCCTTGGAACAAGACTGTGATAGAGAAAATCAAATTACCTAATATCACCATTTCTAGTATTCTCTCATCTTAGGCATGATCTACAATTAAAGTTTTACTGGAATAACGATGTCAGCTCGGTATGTGATTTTTTAACCAACACTATTGTGCCAGAAAAGCCCTAATACGGATGCAGTTACACCAGTATAAGGTACTTTATAGTGGCATAGCTTATTTCACTTAGGTTGTCTCGAATAAAATATACTGGTATAAGCACTTTTACATTGATATAACTACATCTATGCTAGAGGAGTTCTGTCACATTAAGTACGTTGGCATAGTTAAAGTAGCAAAACTTTTAAGTGTGAAAGGCCTTAGAGTTATACTGATTTTGTACTTCTAGAAAAGTAAGGGTTTATAATTTATGTATTTATTTTTTAGAAATAGATAAAGTCGCAAAAGGCCAGATTCTGCACCCTTACTCACATTGAGTCATATCTTACTATTCAGGTAGTCTCCTTGATTTCAATTCTATTTTGTGTATGAGGTGCCTGTATTGATTTCTGTGGGAATAGCTGAGGAGTAATGGGCTATGTACAACATGAACAAAGGTGGAATCATCTAACATCAAAAGAATTTTAAAAAGTAACATTTACTGCCTTAGCGGATTTTCTCTATCATTTTTGCATGCATGTAAATATGCAGAAATAATTAAGTAGCTGTATTTTTTCTAAAATAAAAAGCACAGAGAATTATGTACTCGTGTTCTTGTGGTTTCTTCTTTCAGAATTCTACAATAGCCTGTGCTTTTCAAAGGCTGAACTTTCATAAGGTCACAGGTATTCTAATCACCTTGAGCAATATCAAAGTTTTAAATTTAAAAAGAACCCTAAATCATTCCCATTTTTTCTTTTCAGTTCAGAGGCTTCCTTCTTGAACTATAAGAGCTAATCTCAGTGCTGGACAAAAGAATAAAGTCTCTAAGTTCTCATCTATCCCTACTGAGGTCTATTTAAGTGCCTCCTACTTTGGTACAAGCAACAAATGTAATTGCTTCATTGCCTGTGGGTGTTCATTTAACAAAAAAAAGCTTTTGTGAATAAACCACAGGTGTTAACTTTCCTGATTAAAGTGAAATATGATGAAAGAACCTACAATATCAAATGACACATTTACTAAGTACTAATAAAATTTATTTGATTAAGTAAATTGCATCTAATTAAGGAATAGCATAAGATCTAAGAGATCAACAGTTCTGTTTTAGTTCTGCATATTTCATGTCTCACAAATGAAAATTTATTTTTTCTTAATCCTTTAATTATCCTATAACCTGCAGCATATATCTAACAAAGTTGGTATCAAATAGCTTAATGGGCATACTCTATTCATACAGTGTTTATCACCTAATTGCATTCATCACTCTTCTGGGTTTACAATAAAGGTTGTTCACCTTAAAGCTGCCAAGTGGCCTAAAATACAATGACATAAATCTACTAAAAAGAACCAGAACCCAACACTGGAAATCAGTTTTAATCTCTACATTCATGTTATCCTTTTCCTTCTGCACTGGAAAAATCCTCACAATAGTAACAAGTGCATGAGAAGTCAATGTATAGTAGATCTGATATCAATAATCGTAAGTATAAATTCAGTTGGTTCTCTTCAGGTAATGTTATATGAGAACTGGAAACTGAAGATTTACTGAATGACTGAACATTATTGCAGATCTGAATTATTTGAAATATTATATTTTCAGATACAGAACAGCAGCCATTTTTCCTTAAATTCGTATGTATTTTTGAATATTTTATTCATTTCATTTGACACATTGAGTGGTTTTACTGAAAGAGCTGCTTATGAATAAAATATACCATTCCTAACCCACTATAAAATGGGTATATATCTGAACACACTTCCGTGACCCTGATCTGTTCTATTATAATAAGGAACAGTGACAATGGTGCAACAATAGTATCTTTTTATTTTGGAAATTAGTCGTAGTTAAATGCTTACTCATATTGTGAATTAATTTCTCAAAATGTGAGTCATCTGATTGTTTAGGCAGAAGAACTAAGATTGTAAATCTTGACCTATCTTTAGATTTTAATACTAAAATTCCATGTGACATCATATGAGCTTCAAAGGAAACAATGTTAAATCACAGAGGCCCAGATCCTCAGTGAGAGTTAGGCATCTAAAGACCTTGAGGATCTGGACCAAAGTGCACTTGGATTTATTAGTACATCTCACTGCTTATGCAGTCCAATTTTGGACTTGTGAGATACCCTACAGGCAAGGATTTCAGTTGCAGCATTTCTCTATATTAAAGGTGATGCTGGAAAGTTATTACAGTAAATTATGTCAAGATAATTAATTTAGTCTTTACTGTAAACATTGTTTTGTCCATTGTTGATTTTAATAAATTCCATGTAGCATGCACTAATAAACTGTATAAAGATCTGAGACTGTCAGCAATCTAAAAATCCTTTACTGATCAACCTTAATTTATCCCCATTTAAACCTAATTGGGCTGTATAGGTGTCATTGAAGGCATAATCTGAAGACAGGTGTAGCTGAAGGAACACTTTGCCCTGAAAAACCTCAATTTCTAGGTAAAAGTGAACAATATGGATATAATCCAGCTTGACTGCTGGAGACCTGTGTGGATTTGTGAGGAGGTAGGAAATTAGAAAAAAACAAACAAACCAAGACCCATCTTTTTACTTCTAAATTGTACACATTTCTAGAGGAAATAAGTGAGACATCATGATTATGAAAACCCACAATGCCATTTTTACAATAAGTCAACTTTTCAGACAGAATAGCATTTTAAAGTCAGGATCCTTAACTGCTCCAGAACCATTTTTCTGTAATCTTTTCCACAAGTGGCTTGAATGGGCCAAATTTTAAATCAGACACTGACAATGGATCTATAAGTTTTTTTTATGAGCAAACATTTGCATACTACAAGCCCTCATTCATTTGTTTTATTATTACATGTCCCTTTGTATGAGCAAACTGGATTCACATCCAACTGTCCTTTTTTTTTTTTTTCAGGCAAATATCTATTTGCATATTCCAATCATGTTTTGCTTGTATGGGGAAAAACTTGCAAGTGCAATTTTGGAGGCAAACTTTTAAAAATTGGCCAACCTCTCTTTTTCAGTTAGTATTTTTGTGCAGAAAAGTGATAGCTATAGATATTGGAAGGAAGTTGCACAAACTTGGAGCTTTCAGAGTAGCAGCCGTGTTAGTCTGTATTCGCAAAAAGAAAAGGAGTACTAGTGGCACCTTAGAGACTAACCAATTTATTTGAGCATAAGCTTTCGTGAGCTACAGCTCACTTCATCAGATGCAACTTGGAGCTTGGAGCTGTCTCAATTGGATTCTTGTTGAGACAGAAGTCAGATCAGAATAAGGGAGTCTTCACAATATTGAAAAGCATATTAATAAGTCTTTTTATAACTTTTTTGGCTCATTTGCTAAGTTCAAAGACTTTCTGAACATTCCACCACTGTTACAATTGCTTTGTAGTCAAGATCATTGTGGAATTCCCATATCTGAAATATATAATGCAGTCAGAGGAAGGTCAGGAGATGCTTTCTTTCAACATCACTCTTCAGAGGTTAAGAAATAAATCAGATTCTGATAATGGTAAATAATGCCCCAATCCTACAAACTGTTATGCATGTGCTTAACTTCACTACCATGAGAACCATGAGTAGCCTCACTTGAATTAATGAGATTACTTATGGCAGCAATATGAAAAACATGCATATAGTGAGATCCAGGGTGGAGAGATTTAAATAACCTGATTTTTTAAGAAATGTTTAAATATAGTTGAGGTTTTGAATAAATAAATTTGAAAATTTGTGCTACTGCAACCTGACATTAAAAATTATGAACAAATTTTACTTTTACTTTTTTTTAAATGTACATAGGGTTTCAGACAGGATTGTACTTGGGGCAGCTAGCTCATCCGCTGCCCATGCAGCCTAGGCTACTTTCTATTTGTAGAGTTCTAGGTCAATCAGAACTAGCATGGGTATACATACCCAAACTGGAAATTACACCTCCAACTCCACTATAGACATACCTTAGTCTCCACAAGGCAGTCATGAGACTTGTGGGAGAAAACCATAGGTAAATATTGTGACAATCAAGGTCAGGACACCCCACAGGGAGAAAAGGAAGTCTGAACTCCAAAGAATGAGCAACTGAATCAACTGTTTGTATACAATCTTACTCTATATAAAATATGCCAACTAAGATCTTTTATGAAAGCTTGTAATGTTCTGAACTTGGTGGTAATTAATATCCTGAGGGAGCTTTTTGCCCAGCTATAAGATTTTTCTCTCACTAGAGAAAGTCGTACTTAGCCCACACAGCCTGATAATTGTTAATCTGCATCTGAAGGCGAGCTGAAGAATATACCTTTCTCCCTAGAAGGATAATCATTTTGGGATCCTTATCTCTGGCCATTGACTTAGGGGATCAGGCTGCTACTAAAGGTGAATGTGAAAAGAAATATTCAAACCTTTTAGGGAGAACTTGGTATTTGTAGTCTGATCTTTTAGACATTGCTGAGGTCAATGTGGAGGGTCTGTCACAAATCTTTAGCAGGTTTGAGAATACCCTCATTTATTGGCATGGGCAAGCAGCCATGACAGACTGGATGAAAAATGCTGAATAATTTATAGGACCTTTCTTGATTGACTTCAAGGGATACGTCTGTCATTCTTTTAAGCAAGTCCTGAAAGGCCTTAAAAATCACTGTTTGTGGAGCCAAAGTGATGGGTTGATTCTCATATTCCTCCACAAGAGCCACCTCCTCAGAATGAGGGGCCTACTCAAGTTCTTAGACAAGCCCTTGGTTAGATGGCTGCACTGCGTCAGATTGTTCCTTAGGAGATGATCTATTCCTAGATCTGGGTCTAGATGAATAAGGATCCAGAGATGCTGAGTGTTCCATCATGACCAGTAAGGCCAAAACTGCATCCCATAATGGACAGACACATGATGCCATAAAGGTGGAAATCAAGATGCTTGAAACCTCTCAGAAGCATGAGATCTATCACGAGAGGGGCTCCTTCTTAATCCCTTTCAGGAATGAGGCTGAGACAACAAAGAGAAAATCTAGGAGAAGCGTTTCTACTGTTATGAAATGATGATGATGCAGACAAGCACATTTTCCTCCATGAATGATGCAGCTCTCTCAAGAGTTGCAACAGAACAAGGAAGTCCAGACTCCAATGTCTCAGAAACAGATGTTGGTACTGCAGATGATAGTCATAGCAAGATTTTTATAATCTGTATCGTTGTTTCTGGTACTGGAAGGGACACAGAGCAAGTAGAAACTGGAGAAACATCTAAGAGTGGAGGCTCCAGATCCAGCGTAACCACTATGTCCGCAAAAGTTGTAAAAGCAATCTGTGTTACCAAAGTAGCAGTGTCAGTCACAGTGGATTGTTGATGTGATACCAAAGGGAAGAGCAGGATTCCAATTTCTGAAGAGACATGGTGCCGATCCAGTTTGGAAGGAGCTGGCTTGGAAACTTAAAAAGATGAGACAGACTTTTTCTTGCCTAGTACCAGGGATGGTGACCACTGTCAACAAGCAACATCAGAAAATCCTTGTTACTTCCTACCTCAGGCAGCAGGAGCCACTGACTGACTTGAGGAGGATGGAAGGGAATGACCAGCATGCTTTTGAGAAGCAAGAGGTCTCTTAGAGGCAGAAGACCTCCTAGCTCCTAGCATAGGTTTCAAAACAGTAGATTATTCTGAGGAAGAACTTCAGAGTCTAAAACACTCCTCTCATTGACTTCTCCATTAAAAACACTTAAGCGGGCATCACAAGTTGAGCTGAGCAGGAAACCTTTTTCTCGTTCTGCAAGCATTGAGATTTTGAAACATTTTCCCATCTTGAATCAGGACAAAAAGTCAAAACCTCAAAAAAATTTGCAAACCAAAAATCTGAAAAAACATTCAGACTGGGTCAAACATGTTTTGTTTCAGTAATTTCAATACTTTTTACTCACCCCCCTATAAAATAACTTAAATTTCTGAACAAAAAATGGACCATTTCATTTTGAAAATGTCAAAGCACGTTGTTCTGACAATTTTTAAACCTTTTTCAAAAATGTTTTTAAACAGGAAATTCATCGAAACCATCCCTTTCCTGTGAAAAGTTTCTGTGTTGATGAAATGGCCTTTTCCTATGAAAAAATGTTTTACTGAAAAATTCCCTCTAGCTCTAGCTCCAATCTGTGTACGCCCATCACTCACAGGCATACCTGATTCACAAGCAGGACAGATTTTCAAGTCCAGAGACAGAGACTTAGCCATGACCTGCACTATCAATACAAAGAGGGTCAGGAAAAAATAAATCTTAAAATATTTTTTTCTAATGGGCACCAAGTAAAACATTGTACTAAAAAGCAGCAACAGAGTATCTAAAAACCCTGTCCTAATACTATCTAAGATACTAACGGGGAAGCAGACAAGACATTGTGTAGCTCCATCTTGCTGCAACACATAGTGATGACTACAGCTGCTCTGCCCTTTATGCCCTTGGGAAGGGGGCATGAGAGCATGCAGGGGGCACGCTCAGCTACGAAATACACTGCTGGCTAAAAGATTCCAGGCTTGCATTCATAGGGCATATACATTTATAGTGGGATCTGTATGGACAAGCTCTCAAAGAAGAACTAGTGATTTGAGGTTCTTCAATAATCGGAGTGCACAATCTGGGGCACTTTAAAGAGGCCTGATTGCTAGAGAGTGCTGAGAACTCCATCTCTGAAACTGCTCCATGTACCAAGTTAAGCATCCAAACATTGATCCTAAAATCACTAACAGTGTCTTTTGAAATTTTAGGTCTCAGCAACTAATATATTGTTTACATTAACATTAAATTATTCTCAGTGTTCATATTAAAAGTGGTCACTGCATTTGACACTATGTTTGAGACTTAACAGCTCTGAATAAGACCACTTCTCATATGTGCAAACATAATAAGGCACATTATCTTCAGAATTATGTTAGCTCTGGAGTTAGCTACAGGATGAAAGGCCCATGTCATCTCCGCAATGAACCACACAAAGTAAACATATTTCCCCCACATCAGCTAGAGTCACAGCATTAGCAGTGTTTTGTGATTGATTATCAGGGGAGTGTTGCTGAGAAATGGATTTGTATCTCAGCTTTTTATCACTGTAACTTGCAAAAAGCAAGTTCCTTATTTACAGACCTTAGCTGTATTAAATGATATTATTAGGTACTACTTCTGTTTAAGTGACACAAGGGCTTAGCATATTGGTGGCTTATGATGTACAAGCTGTTTTACTCTGATGATTTCCCTTTCACTTTTTCAGTTTCTAAATAAGAGCTGCAGTAAACAGAACATATGGTACAAAAGAAATTAAAGCAAAGGTAAATGACATTAAAACAAAGGCAAAAACAACAATAGAATATTCAGGATTTGAATTATAATCCTGGATTACATATTAGAGTTTTACAAAAAGGAATTAGAAAACTTAAATCATGATTAGTTAGTGTTTTGTTATAACTTTAAAAAAAAGAAGTATTCCAAATTTTAATTGTTAACAAGCCATTTTCTTACTAACTCTCAAGATTTAGATTTTGTAATTTAACTGAACTAAATAAGATTGTTTGTTTTATAATGCATTTAAATATCAGATGAGACCTCAAATAAGCTCAATTTTTATACTTTACAAGTCAAACCACATTTTCTTATGATAAAGTAGCAAACAATAATCTTTACAAGAAAGTGTTTACTGAAATAATCTACTATAATAAAGTATATTTATTTCTCTATGTATTTGTTAACATTTCCCTCTACTAATAAATGAAAGACAATTACCAAACTACTATTCACATTACGCTGCACTGATAAGAAAAACTGCATGTTACTAATTTCTCTAAGAGCTTATGCTTCCTTTTTATGAGTTCTCTGAATACAGGAAGTTCATTTTCCTTTTTTATGCAAATAGGCAGAGGTTTATGCACCTGATTTAACCTATCTCTTGAAGCAAGTATGCCATTAAGACCCTGGTGTAAGAAAGCACTTAAACACACACTTAACTTTAAACACATGCTGAAGCCCCGTTGAAGTCAATGAGACTTAGGCTATGTCTATACTATGCAGCTTTTAGCGACAGGGCTGTGTCATTATGGCCGTATCGCTAAAAGACGCACAGTCTAGCCCAGAGGTGGGCAAACGACAGCCCACGGGACAGTCCTGCCCAGCCCCTGAGCTCCCAGTGGGGGAGGCTACCCCGGCCCCTCCCCTGCTGTCCCCTCTCCCCCACCGCCTCAGCTTGCCACGCGGGCAGCACTCTGGGCAGCGTGGCGGCGTGGCTGCCAGTCCTGCCACTCTGAGCGGTATGGTAAAGGTGCGGGGAGCGGGGGGGAGAGGGTGTTGGATAAGGGGCAGGGACTCCCGGGGGGGCAGTCAGGGGACGTGGGGGGTGGGGTGTTGAATAGGCGTGGGAGTCCCGGGGGGGCTGTCAGGGGGCGGGGGGGTGTGGATAGGGGTCAGGGGACAGGGAGCAAGGGGGGTTGGATGGGTCGGGAGTTCTGAGGTGGGCAGTCAGTGGGTGGGGAGGGGGCCAAGCTGTTTGGGGAGGCACAGCCTTTCCTTCCTA
This sequence comes from Natator depressus, assembly GCF_965152275.1. Classification (NCBI taxonomy): domain Eukaryota; kingdom Metazoa; phylum Chordata; order Testudines; family Cheloniidae; genus Natator; species Natator depressus. Next base: position 41,614,012 of record NC_134239.1, on the reverse strand, counting down.
GCCTTCCTAAAACTCCATACAGTTTTGCAATCCCGATGTGGCCCTCGGGCCAAAAAGTTTGCCCACCCCTGGTCTAGTCACTGTTTGTCAGCTCTCCTGCCGACAAAAAGCTTCCACCCCCAATGAGTGGTGTTAGCATTGTCGGCAGGAGAGCGCTCCTGCTGACAAAGAGCTGTTCACACAGAGCTTGTGGCAAAACTTGTCTTTCTGGGGGTGGGGATGGTGGTTTTTTAACACCTCTGAAAGACAAAAGTTTTGTCATTCAGTTGCCAGTGTAGACATAGCCCCAATTACATGCTTATGTGCTTTGAAGAATCAGGGCCTAAATCATAACCATCAACTGCACTCTAGATTTAGGATCCAATCCCACAAGCACTTACACAGGAATTAAGTACAGCACACAGCAAATCCTCCTAGTGTAGATGAACCTGATATGGGCAATAAAGTGCATTTGCTGGTGTAGTGGCAGGAGGCGGGGTCGGAGTCATCCACTGATTGGAGCACTGCTCATCCGAAGGCCAGAGTCTTTGGCCTGCTGCACAATCGCATAGCGTGTGGTAAAAGTGTGGATGGAGGATCATGTTGCTGCTCTGCAGATTTCCTTAGTAGGGATCTGTGCCAGGAACGCTGTTGATAAAGCCTGTGCCCTGGTGGAGTGCGCCGTGATCGGGGTTGTGGGAACCCCCGCCAGGTTGTTGCACTCACGGATGTGGGATGTGATCCATGACTAAATGCATTGTGATGACACAGGCAGGCCTTTCATTCTGTCTGCCACCACCACGAATAGCTGGACTGATTTTCTGAATGCCTTCATTCTCTCGATGTAGAGAGCTAGAGCCCTGCAGAAATCTAGTGAGTGAAGTCTCTGCTCCCTGCTGCTAGAAGGCGGCTTAGGGTAGAACACCGGGAGAAAGATGTCCTGGTTGATGTGAAACTGCGATACCACCTTCGGGAGGAAGGCAGGATGAGGTCTGAGATGCACTTTGTCCTTATAGAACATGGTATAAGGGGATTCTGAGGTTGGCGCCCTGAGTTCAGACACCCTCCTGGCCAAGGTTATCACCACCAGGACCGCCACCTTGTAAGAGAGGTAGAGCAGGGAGCACAAACACATCACCAAGGGCTCAAAAGGTGGTCCATGCATCTAGAAAGGACCAGGTTGAGGTCCCAGACTGGGACAGGCTGACGGACGTTAGGGTATAGCCTGTTGAGTCCTTTTAAGAACTGGGTGACCAGGGGTTAGCAAACACAGAGCAGCCCTCCTCACCCAGGTGAAAGGCCGAGATGGCGGCTAAGTGCACCCTTATTGACTATAACGAAAGCCCCTGCTGCTTCAGATGTAGGAAGTAGTCCAGAATAAGAGGCACTGATGGTAGAGTCGGGGATGAATGGCGCTGCGCCAACCAAATTGAAAAATCTCTTCCACTTAGCAAGGTATGTGGCTGTTGTAGAGAGTTTTCTGCTGCCAAAGAGGATCTGTCTAACTTGGTCTGAACAGGAAAGCTCCACTGGGTTCAACCATGGAGCGTCCATGCCATGAGGAGAAGTGACTCGAGGTTTGGATGTTGAAGATGACCATGATCTTGTGTCAGAAGGTCCAGGAAGAGCAGCAGGGTGATCAGGGCTTCCACGAACATGTCTAGGAGAGATGTGTACCAGTGCTGATGAGGCCAGGCTGGTGCTATCAATATGACCTGAGCTCGTTCCCTCCAGATCTTGAGGAGTACCTTGGGAACGAGCGGTATGGGCAGAAAGGCGTACAGAAGACAATCCCCCCAATGGAGGAGGAACGCATCTGCACTGGAGCCCAGACTGTGATTTTGGAAGGAGCAGAACTGCTGGCACTTCCTGTTGTATCTCGTGGTGAATAGGTCTATCTGGGGAATGCCCCATCTCTGGAAGATTGAAATCACGACGTCCGGGTGAAGGGACCACTCGTGGCTGTGAAACAACCTGCTGAGGTGGTCCGCCAGCTCATTCTGTACCCCGGGGAGATACAACGCTTGCAGGTGTATTAGATGTTCTACACAGAAGTCCCACAGCATGAGGGCTTCCTGGCACAGGGAAGAGGAGTGTGCACCCCCCTGTTTGTTGATATAGAACATTGCTGTGGTGTTGTCCATCATGACAGATAAACATTGTCCCGTTAAGTATGCCCGGAAGGTCTGGCACGCCAGGCACACCACTCTCAGCTCTCTGACGTTGATGTGGAGAGCCAGATCAGCCTGAGATCAGAGACACTGAGTCCTGTGGTCTCCTAGATATGCTCCCTAGCCCAAGTCTGATGCGGACGTCATTAGCGACAGAGATGGCTGCATACTGGTGAAGGGGATCCTTGAGCATACTTCCTGAGGGTCGAGCCACCACAGAAGGGAGTCAAGGACCAGGCGAGGCAGGGTCACTATCCTGTCCAAGCTGTCCCTGGCAGGGCGGTACACTGACACGAGCCATGACTGAAGAGGTCGAAGCCTGAACCTGGCATGCTGCACCACATAGGTACAGGCAGCCATGTGTCTGAGAAGCGTCAGGCAGTTTCTTGATGTGGTGGTGGGAAACTGTCTGAGGCCTCGAATGATATTGGTCAGGGCCTGAAAACTCGCTTGCTGCAGGTATGCCCTGGCCTGGGCCAAGTCCAATATTGCCTATATAAATTCTATCCTCTGGACGGGGGACAGAGTCGATTTCGCTTTGTTTAGAAGGAGACCCAGGTTGCTGAAGGTGGCTCTGATGAATCTGACCTGAACTTCCACTTGGGTCTTGGAGCAGCCCTTGATCAGCCAGTCATCGAGATAAGGAAACACCTGTACCCGATGCCTGTGCAGAAATGCAGCAACAACTGCCATGCACTTGGTGAAAACACGAGGCACTGCTGACAGGCCGAATGGGGGGACGGTAAATTGGTAGTGGGTGTTGTTCATCACAAACCTGAGGTACTTCCTGTGGGGCTGGGTGATCGCAATATGAAAGTATGCGTCCTTCGAGTCGAGGGTGGCATACCAGTCTGCTGGATCCAATGAGGGAATGATGGAGGCCAGAGAGACCATGCGGAACTTGAGTTTCTTCACAAACCTCAGGATGGGCCTGAGGCCGCCTTTGGCTTTCGGTATTAGGAAATAAAAGCCCTTGCCCCAGTGCTCCTGAGGAACCTTCTCCACTGCCCCTAAAGATAGGAGCGACTGCACCTCCTGTATAAGGAGCTGCTTGTGAGAAGGGTCCCTGAAGAGGCAAAGGGGGTGAAAGGGTGGAAGAGCACAGAATTGGATGGAGTATCCCCTCTCTACTGTGTGGAGCATCCATCGGTCCAAGGTGATACAGGACTATGCATGGTACAAAGGAGATAGTCGGGATGAGAAGGTAAGGTGGGATGGATCCATTGTCAGGTGTGGTACACCATCCTCGACTGTGCCTTCAAAAGGCCAGCATGGCCCCTGAATCGGCTTGGGTTGTCCCGAGCCCTGGCCAGAGGGTTGGCACAGCCTTCTCCTGCCATTCCAGTTCCTCCTTCTGGACCCGTCTTGGCGGTTCTGTTGACCAAACCACTGCTGGGACTGCGGGCGGAAGTGTCACGGCTGTGTTCAAGGAGTATAGCGGCCCAGGGACCTGAGGGTAGCTCTGGAATTTTTAAGACTGTTTAGCCTTTTGTCCATCTTCTCTGAGAAGAGAGTCTCACCCTCAAAGGCCAGGTCTTGGATGGTTTGCTGTACCTCATAGGGGAGGCCAGAAACCTGGAGCCATGAGCCCCTTCTCCTGGCCACTCCAGTAGCCATAACTAGGTGCCGCATCTGCCCAGTCAAGTGCTGCCTCAAGGGACGCTCTGGAGATCAGTCTTTGTTCCTCAACGAAAGGCGAAAATTCGGTGCGAGAGTCTGAGGGAGCAACTCCGTAAATTTAGCCATCACCAAGCAGGCACTGTAGGAGCACCTGCTAATGATGGTCTGTTGGTTGGATATTTGGAGTTGCAGTCCCCCTGTGGAGTAAACCTTTCACCCGAAAAAGGTCGAATTTTTGGGCATCCCTATTCTTGGGCGAAGGGCCTTGAAATCCTTGCCTCTCACGCTGGTTAGTGGCATCCACCACTAGGGAATCAGGCTGAGGGTGGGAATAGAGGTGTTCATAGCCCTTGGAGGGCACAAAATACCGGTGCTCATTGCGCTTGGCCGTAGGTGGCTGCAAGGCAGGGGTCTGCCAAAGGGTAATGGTCATATCCGTGATTGTCTTTATCAGTGGTAAGGCGATACAGGCAGGGCCGGAGGGAGCCAGGATGTCCACCACAGGGTCCACATCATCCACAACTTCCTCTGCCTTAATGCCCAGATGCCCAGCGCAGCAGCTACTGCAACACCCTGGAGTCTTCCAGAGCTGGGGCTACTGAAGTGCGAGCTAGGGCCTCATCTGGTGAGGAGGAGGAGACCACCAGGGGAGGTGGTTGTTCCCTACCATCCCAACTCGAGGGATCTCTTGACCCCATGGGAACTGCGGTAAGTTGGCCTGGTCCCAGTGCTGTGACAGGGACGGGTGTCGGTGCCTGGTGCAGCATGTGCGCTGGGGTTCCTGTAGGCGCCGTTGCAGCCAGAGCCAATGATGGAGGCAGTGTTGGTGTCGGTGTCGAGGGTGCATTGTGCGCCGTAGCCGCAATCGGGGCCGCTGATGCCTCTGGTGCCAAAGTGGTCAATGTCGGTGCCACAGTCGGTGCCAGTGTTAATGACCGAGGCACTGGCTCCAGTGCCAATCGTGGCGGAACGAACGCTGCAGATGCCACTGATGCTTCACCCAAGCGGAACCCCTGTCTCCGACCCTGGGCTTGATGGAAAGCCCACAAAGTCCAAAAGGGCCACTGCGGTGGATTTAGCCATTGAGGGGCCCACTGCATTGGGCGTGACCGCATGTGGTGCCGTGAGGAGGATCTTCTGCTCCTGCTATAGTCGGAGCAGTATGAGCCTGACTCTGACTCCGAGTAGGAGGACCAGGGTGGCGCTGCTCTTTTCGAGGTAGAGCGTCGAGAAGCAGGGAACCAACTGCGCTCTCTGGATGGCAGTACTGGAGAATAAGGGTGCCAAGGCGATGGGGATCGGTGTGCCATCATCGCCGACTTTCCCTTTGACTGCACTGGGTGCTGGGATGGAACCTACGGTGCCAAGACGCTCTCCTGTCTTGGCGGCAAGAACAGAGCTGTGAGCCTCATTAGGTCCTGCACTACCCCAGAGACTTCTGAGGTGGACGGTAATGGTAGATGCTCCCATGGGTGTGGTGAGTGAGACGGGCCCAGACTTGACTTCCTCGCTTGGGCAGGAGTCAACGTGGCCTGACTGAGGTGCCACTGGTGGCTGGTCCCTGGGTCTTGCCGAGGGAGATCAGCCTCTCTGACCTTTTTTCCTTCTGTGCTGGCAATTGGGACCAGTGCTGAAGGCTGGAATGTTCCCGAGAGGCTCCATGATGGTACCGAGCTTCCTTGTCAACATCTTTCTTCAGCACCAGATCCTTCAAAGACGGAATGGAGCGCTTCATGCCTAAGACAACGTGCTGGGAGCAGGATCCCCAGCGCCTGGGTCCGACTGAGGTCAGAGAGCTGCCTCCATAAGGAGAATTTTGAGACTCTGCTCCCTTTACTGAATCGTTCTTGGTCGGAATTCCTGACAGATCTTGCAGAGGTCTTTCTGGTGACCCTCACCCAGGCACCGTAAGCAGGAGGCGTGAGGGTCACTTTTTGGCATGCGCTTCGAGCAAATCTGGCAAGTCAAAGCCCGGGGATAGTGGCGTGCCCCGGTAACAAATGTGGGGGGGGAATGGGAAGGAACCCCCGATAACTGAAACTTATAAAGAACTACTACACTATACTAACTACTGGAAACTAACTATGTACAGCATATAAAGCACTGCTAATCCACTTGCCGAAGCAAGAGAAGGGCAAGGGGAAGTTCCAGCTACTGTCACTGGTGGTAAGAAGGAACTGAGGGGGTGTGGGGTTGGCAGGGCTCTATATTGGGCGCCATGGAGGCACGACTCCAGCGGGTGCCCAGGCCGACCCTACGGTTGCTGTTAGGGGAAAAATCTTCCAGCTACTAAAAAAAGGACTATTTGTGGCACCTTAGAGACTAACAAATTTATTTGAGCATAAGCTTCCGTGAGCTACAGCTCACTAAGGTGCCACAAGTACTCCTTTTCTTTTTGCAGATACAGACTAACACGGCTGCTACTCTGAAACCTTCCAGCTACTGTGCACGTGCGCACACAGACACCTGACTGGAATTGACATGAACAAGCACTCAAAGAATATATATACCCACATTCTTAAAAAAAATTTTATGTTGAGGTGTATCCTGGTGTCAAAGCCAGCCAGCTCAGAAACATATTTGTGATCAGTATGTTTTCAGAAAGAAATGCCCCTGTAAATCTGTTTTTGTTCATGATAAGAGGCAAAGTACAACCTTGGATAGTTCACCCTTTAGAAATGGAATTTTAAAAATCATTTTACTACAACATTCTCGTATTAGTAAACTAAATGGAAAAAAATTAATACAATAATAAAGCTAAGTGTTTTAGAGCATGTAAAAGTCAGGAAATCTAGAAGCTAGGAGTCCTACAGCAATACTAAAGGTCTTATTTGATCCTGTATTGAATTTGAGACTGAGGGGCAACATTCAGTGACAGTGTGCTTCAGAGGGTATTGCAATTATATCTATAATTAAAGAATGTCAAGTCAAATATAACATTATGACTTCAGTGCAATGATCAAGCTGGAGAAACTAGACTGTGAGGGGGAAAATCTCTTATTCAAATACAAATATAACATAGAAAAATACTGGCTAAGCAAATTACTGTGTCTAAAATTTTATTGTAAAATTCTCAGTGAGAAAGTTTTCTAATGTTAAATAAATCACTGTTTACACATGATGTGGGTGGACTTTTAGAGTACTGGAGCCAATGGCTCTAGTGTTCATACAAATAACTGAATTTTTATTTTTGCTTTTCAGTGTAAGTCCAGAAATAGATTATGAATATGGATTATTCTACACAGAAATAAATGTTTCCACTTACACTATAAAACATTTTTGCAATTGTAAAGCCTTTTTGATACTTTGAGTCTCTGAAGATATCCCAGAATGCCACCATTCTGTGACATCAGATATCATCTGTTACAGTGAGACTTCTAGTAGTTGATGTCATAATGCTGACATTCTGGAATGTCTTCAGAGAACCAAGAAGTAGAAACAGGGAGAGAAGGATTTCATCGTGGGGCAATTCAAAGCATATTTGTGGACTTTAACTCAGTTTTCATTTCATTTGTCAGAAAATGCTCTCTCTTGTTTGTAAAAATTTTAAATTAGCTACATATTTAATAAGGATTAATATGTCATGACTCAATTCCACTGCATCGTAAGTGTTGATATTCTTTACTACTATGCATTTGTCCAAATATCTGAAATTTTGTGAATAGTCTATTTCCTGCCAGACTCAATTTATAGCTAAAAAGTAACTTCTAAATCTTAAATTCAGTAATTTAAGAAAATGCCTGGGAAAAGAGAAAAGGCCATTACTATAAAAAAAAAATATGAATGCTGGTTTGAGATCACTAACACCACAAGTACTCTGGTGGATGGGATGGGAACGGGAGGTGTAGGAGCCTAGCAATTCATAATATGGACATGGCTTGAGAGTCTTACAAACGAGAATGAAATTTTTTGTTTTAGTCAACTTGATTTATGATACATTTTTGATGGAACTTGTATTAAAGAAGGTAAAATACTTGTTTGCAATGCTTGAACATGCCAAAGGGGAAATGAACAAGAAGGAAAACAGACTATTTCAAACTATAGATTCACTCTTCTGATGAGGTGCGATCTTGTGATCAGCAGCTATCTTCCTCTCTTTTCTTCCCTCCATTTCTGAAAGAAGCACTGTTTTGAAAGTGATAACAGTGCCTAATAATAAATGATCCCATTCCCCCCTCCCCATTTATACACAGAAGTGAATTCAAGAACAAATTTAGGGAGGGTAGTAGAACTAGATTTGAGAACACACTTAGGTTTTAGGTCCCAGGTATAGTGGTACTGATGAGCACAGAGATCACAAGCTTAGAATCTGTAAGATATTCCAACAGTAACTTCTGGCTCATGCAAGCTGAACACCATTTCTACTGAAATGGATAGGAGGAAATTTCTTTTTGGCTCACAGGGTCAGCAGCCTCCTAGAAGCAACTGTGATAAAGATGCTGCACAGATTCTACTGGTATCAGACTAGTGTCTCTACTAACTGAGTAAGCTTACTATAACATCTAGCCATTAGTTGGTGGACACCAGAATCCAAGTTAGGGAGGGGGGAAGAGACTAATTTGCTCAATCCTTAGTATTTCTTGCTTCGCAAGTCACTCAATGTGTCATGACTCCCCCCCCACGAACAGGCTTACAAACAGTTTAGCCAAAAAGAAGGTTAAGTGTTGCAAAGCCTGCCCCCATAAAAGGAGAAAAAGCAGTACATTTTAATAAAACTAAAAACACCATCACATTGGACTATTTATTGTGAATCATTAAAATACTGTAAGGTTATATTAAAATTTTCTTGTGAAATGAATTTGGCAGTCTAACAAATACAACATATATTCAACATGATTAATAGTCTTTGCTCATTAAAGAGTTTATGACTGAATGTACTGATTGTATATTCAATCATAGCCTAATACAATATACATACAATACATACTACATACGCACATAGCCTAATACAACAAACTGAGAGGTACCAAAGTATAGTACACTTACCAGGATAAATTTTAAAAGACCAAATATATTAATGTATAATATGTAACATAAAAAAGTATTAGGTAAACTATTAACTACTTTTGAGATCTATCTTCAGTGGCAGTTGAGTTTCCTAATCACGTCACAGGATCAAGTCCTTAGTCTCAGAAAACATTGTTCACTATAATTTATAGGATAAACGAGAATGGTGTCTTACCTGTGAATTTTCTTTATAAAACCATCAGAGAGACAGTCTTTTCAGTGAGTGTTCCGGTCTCCATAGGAACTGAAGGCAGACCAAATCTTTGCTCTGAGCCAAAGCTTTGGACTGCCCTCCAAGAAGAATATTCCAGAATGATAGTATTTTTCAGCTATGGACACTAGTGAGATAAAAGTTTTAAAGTGCTATTCAACTCAAATTATTTACAGCCGAGCCTTGCAATGAAGTTTAAGGATTTCCTAGGAGAACATGCTAATTGGGAAATGGTGTAAGCAAGGGGGAACATTTCTTGCCCTTCTGCTTCCTGTTGCTGTCTCAGACAGAGGGTTAAGACAAAGTGCTTCCTCAGAAAACTAAATGGAAAAAAAATTAGTAGTTTTGCAGCGAAACTCCTTGAAGCCAATGAGAAACCAGTGTGAAATTTAGTCAAAGTTATTTTCAAAATATTGAGAAAAGCTCTGCTATAAAAGGGAGTCCTTGAGTCTGCCATCTGTACATTTGGAGGCAGAAAATTCTGTAAAGTTCTTCCAGAAAGGCAGTTCCAAGCAAAGAACAGAATAAAGATCTGGTCTCCCTCCAGTTGCTATAGATATGGAGGACCACCACTCGAATTATGCTGGAATGCTCAGGAACAATGTTCCAGCCCTTTTTGGAGGAGCTGGAATAGCATTCCAGTACTTCTGAGCCTGCTCCTCACTCCAGAAGGAGAAAGAAACAGCCACCTCTCCTTCTGAAGTGGGCCTGGAAGTGGAAGAGGTGGATGAGGCAGAAATAACATCTCTTCATGCTGCCTCTTCCAACTCTTCCACTTCTGGGCCCACTCTGGAAGGAGAGGTGGCAGCTCAGTAACCCAGGTTGAGGGAGTCCCCCTCGGTTCCACCAGGGTTCCACCCAGGTTACCGAGCCGCCATCTCTCCTTTCACAGTGGGGAGCTGGGCCTGGCAGTTCTAGCATTTCATTTTTTTAGGACTCAAGAAGACCATTGTGAAGACTGTCTGACATACAGCGAACAAGAATGCACATTAAGAATCAAAATTTCATAAGAAAAGTCAGCTACACATCATCAAGAATTATCAGTATTTAAATATGAAGTAGCAGCTTCTACTTTAATAATGTTGACTGCATATTAAGTAATCCTGGATATGATTTACAAAACAGAAAGTTATACTTACGTAACTGTGACGCTTACGGAAATCTGAAGGACTGCTTATACAGACTTTGTCTCCTTCCAAGCCAATTACTCTTTTACAGATATTTGATTTGGGGTCATTTGGGCTTTTTGCAATTACAATATCACCTCTGGGGGAACAAATTGTAAAGAAATGTCAGTACAGAACACTCTTTGGATGAATATATATAAAACTAATAATTAATAGTCATTGAATTGAAAAAAATATGTATTTCTTGTTGAGAACCACTGCCTATAATCTCCATTTTTTTCCCATGACAAACTCAGCTAAAAGGACCAGTTATTCTCTATATGTTTTAAAAAGCACATCTGAAGAAATTCAACGTATACTACGTGAACAACAACAAAAATACAGCTGCTCGTCATCTGACGATGCCCTGAACAAGTAACAGCCATTTACATCGCTGTGTTTGCTGCCTACTATACACAGATCAGCCTCAAGTTTCTTGTATACACCAACCTTCTTCAAATCCTCTGCAAAACCCTCTTCTTTCAGGAAACCTTACAATGTCTATTTCCAAGAGTCTGTTATCCCCTACGTTACTTCTGTTTACCCTATCGTCCCTTAGTTGCATGCATTAGATTGTAAACTACAATAGTCAGAGCAAGGGCCTTGTTTTTTATGTGGCTGATGACCACTATGTACACATGCATGCTCCATAAAATAATAAGGGGGCATAGGGACAATATAAGAAATGGTACTTTCATCATTTCTGGTGAGAATCTCTCCCCTAACTTCCTGCCTGGAAACAACAATACTAGCAGCTCACCATATAGGGCAAGATAAATGAAAAATAGGAAGTCTTATTCAGTGTGATGCTCGTCTGAGAAACGTGGTTGGAAGGACACAAGGGATTTTCAATCTTTTGGCCAAAATTCCAAAAGTGACATGCACTACGTCCCAGGAGAACTCTGAGTGAAGTAATCTTGTATCGTGTGACTAAAAGCAAAACTTTTAATCTGTCTTCCCTTCTAGAGATAAAGTGAAATGAGACTGGCACTTACAAAAAACAATTAAAAGAAGATGAAAACAGGAAAAAAGACAAGAGACAGTGAGTTGCCATAGGGAATACACTGGAAAGGCAATGGACAGAGCGATATTCATTATCATGACAAACTTTAGAAAACTAAACAAAGCAACATACTTCTGAATGCAATAAAAATGGCGGCTAAGATTCTCCGAAAAGACAATGTCAGAATTTTGAATTGTTGGTTCCATTGAAGGTCCAGAACACTGTAAATTTAAACAAAAATTACTATTTGAAAAATATTTTAACTTGTATAATACTTAAGAGATTATTTGCAAATAAGTCACCAAAAAGCTATAATTTGGGGGAAAAAATAGACTAGATCCTTAGCTGTAGCCAAGGAGTACAAGACACATTTGAAAAGGGAATGTATAAAGGTTCCTTTTGAGCTCCCACAACTTAAGTGTTATGGAAATATCAATACATTGTGCATCAGTCTACTCTGATCTCCAACAAGATCGCTCTATGCTGCACCAGCTGCCAACAATCCCAAAAGGCCATTACAGCAGCCAAGGATCATCAGGAAGTTGTGGGGAGGATCTGCAGGGTACTCTCACCTGGCTCCTTTCCTCAGCCATTATGAGGTGGAGTGGCAAAGAAGTTGTGACAGTAGCTCTACATCATCATCAACTACCACCAATTTCTGGGGTGCCAGGTTTACTAGGTTTAGTGCTGGTAGAGCTAAGAACAGGATTGGGAAAAAAATGCTTTTTTAAAGAGCTATTTGTGGTCCCAGCTTTCTGCAAGGTGCTCAATGCCTTTAACTGAAGAAACGAAGCATGATGTTAAACTGCTGATAATGCTAAAACTTTCCACTCTTATAATAAAGTTCTGATTAAACGCATTATCCTTATTAGCATGAAAATGTAAATTACCACAACAATTCCTCCAAGGTACTCAAAGGCACAGTGTGCTATGCAGCCATATTGAATGGTATACCCCAGAAGTCGAAAGGTTTTTCCCATGACATCTCGAAGCATAGCACAGTGTTACTGTTGTGCAGCTGGCCCTAAAGTATATTAATAAAAGGTACATAATTAGTCAATACACTTTTTAGAAAAAAGCGTCAGAGTTGCTCAATGTGTTCGGTTTTTAAAACGGCAGTCATATGTAATATTTCAAATTAATGAGAAGACAAGGAGCAAATTATTAGAAATAATGGAAATATTAACTCACTGAGATGAACAGCACTTGTGGTTTCGAATAGTGTGCTGTTTGAACTATAATCCCAACAGTGTGTGGCTAATACACAGCTCTATGACTATTTCACTGGATGAAGAAAGTGCAGTTGACTGACATGCCCAGCATGTAACTGAAATGATTTGGATGAGAACTAGTGGGCAGCTGAAATAAGGGAAAGTGGTTTAGGCATGGGGAAATAATAGCAGGAAATGGCAGAAAATGTCTTCTCCCTGGGCTGGGGCTTTTGTTACACAAGTTTGCAGCTGGGCTTTCTTGCTGGATGTCCAGATATCACTGGTCAAAAGTATATTTTCTATCTGTACTTAAATGGAAGGTTGTGATCATTCCTTTCAGATGTGGAACTTGGCACAGTTATTTTTTGCCTCTCACCTGGATACTGGACTACAGCAAAGCACTTCATTTGGGGCTACACCTGAAAACCACTTGTAAACTTCAGCTGGTGCAGAAGTGGCAGCCCACAGAGAACATAATACCTGACCCAAGAGGCTGCCATGGTGCAATTCAAGGTGTTCGTTCTGATCTAAAAAGCCTGAATGATTTGAGTTCTGCATAAGCTAAAGACCAGCTCTCTCTTCACACACTACCCCAGCTAAAAGATTTGAGAATACAGTATTTCTTGTTTTATGTCTGGGATGGAATGGACTCACTGCCAAAGACTGCAGAGGAGAAGCACATAGAAGGGACATTTTCAGCTATCATTTTTCTGGGAAGGAGTTCGTTTTGTTCTACGCTGGTCCATTTTCTGAAGCTCCACTGAGACCTGGAAGGAAGATGGTGCCTCAGCAGAGATGAACCAGCTTCTTTTAGTGAGAACTGGGGAAGCCTGCAAGTCAGGAGAGGAGGTGGTGGTACTGGTCATAAAAATCTCTGCTTCTGGATTCGCTGTCACTTGGATTACTAGCAGATGAGGACTCACCCAATCATCCATACAGGTGGCATCCACCACACAGAATGAACTTAGGATATAAGAGAGTACCAATATATCAGAGAGAGGATATATGTATTCAGTTTATTAAAATTAGTGGTGTGTTTAAGTGGCATTTTTCACAATCGAGCAAAGCATTTAAGCACATGCTTAAATTCTTTGTTGGATCAGGACCTAACAGCTAACTTTTACTATAAAATGCTTATTTCTCAGCTAAAATGATCTTCATGTTGGCTACCATGAAATATTTTCTACCACCTTACTGAAGAACATCTGTGTCTTGTGTAACTTCTTAGGGCTCCATCCTACAAGGTGATGAGTACCTCTTGAGAAGCAATTGGTGCCCTCAGATCTGAAGCCAAAACAAGAGTTCAGAACTTTAGATTGTCAGGTCTTTGAAACAGGGAATGGGTCTGATTTTATGTTTTAAAAGCAGTCTGTAAGTTTATGATAGTATATTTACATAATACTGATGTGATTATTTTAATCAAATAAAGAGATTGTATCTTAACCACAGTTCTTTTTCAAGTGCTGGCATTACATTTTAGTTTTAATAAGAAACACTTCACAACCAAAGAGAGAATTGTTTTTGTTAGCAATGACAAACATTTATGGCCCAATTCACCACAGGAAACTGCAGTAATCAATCTGTCCTTTAAAGGTGACTTCAGTGGGTACACTGCACTGCAAAAAACCACCTGTTGCAGCAGGTCTCAGAGCCTGGGTCTATAGACTTGCACTAGAGCTTGGGCTCTGAAACCTGGCAAGGGGGACAGATCTCAGATCCTGAGCTCCAGTCCAAGTGGGAATGCCTACGCTGTTACTTTCAGTATCACAGTGCAAGCCCAAGTCTGTATACAGACTCTTGAGACTCACTGCCACAGTTTTGTTTTTGTTTTTTGCTGTGTACACATACCCAGAGGGACCATTCACATGAGTAAGGGTTTTCGTGACTAGACCTAATATGACGGAGAATGCATCAATCTGACTGGAAAAAAGCACCCCGCACTTGTTAACAAGGCTTTATTTAGACACCAGGAAAAATAATAAAATTGTGGATATGAAAAAAAATTGAGAATCCTGAAGTTTTTGGGTGTGTCCTTATTTTTTGGTGCACTGTTCAATACAGTAATACCTAAATTCTCAGTTTTCCACAGAGCTCCTATTTAAGTAAATAAGAAAGCCTATACTGATCAACACCTTAAATTTCTATAATTCTAGTTTACCAAAATATAGACAACACTATATAAACAGACATTCTGCTGCCCTGTTGACCTAGCCTTGCAATAAAATTCTAGTCAAACCAGGAGAGGAAGTGCCAACTTTTCAGCCTAATTAAAACTACTGAAATGTAATTATGGTAACATGTACATTTCTTTCCCACCCCCCTCTTTCCCACTCCCAAAATTATCAAGGGAACAGACTTTAAAATATTAAGATAATGCAGTGTGACGGTTCCACAGATAAATTTAGTTTAAAAACCAAGAAATAGAGGCTTCTAAAGGAACGTTAACTCAATGAAACTCCACATTTTGGATGAAATCCTGGCCCCTTAAAGACAGTGGGAGTTTTACCATTGACTTCAGTCGGGCCAGGATTTCTCCCCCTCTGTTATACTGCATTAATGTAAAAAAAAAACCAAACCAAAATATTATGCTACATGTTTGATAAAATAAAGAAATAAAAAATATTATCTATCTGCATTCGGGCTTAGTTAACACTGATGTATAAACCTTCACTTCTGTATTTTATGACACAATTTTAAATGGGGAAACATAGGATTACATTAACATAGGGTTAAACACGGTGTATTTTATTTCAGCAAAATTCCCATCGAAATCAATGGGTTTTTTTTACTTGAATAAAGATAGAACTAAAAATCTAGATTTGCTTTGTATTTAGTATTTACTTGTAAAGATAAATAAAAAGCAGAATAATGTCTACAAAAATATTTTGAAATTTTTTTCTTGTAGTTTCTTATTCCAAAAGCATTTGCTTAACACCTTTCATATCAAAGATCACCATCATGGTAAACTTAAATGAGCAATGATTTAGTATACTTAATATAGCCAGGTAACAAATTTCATAACAGTGAAACAGAATGTAACCAAAAAGATTTCAGTCATATGGTGAAATTACCAACAAAAACTTTGTCACAACTAGTGGCCAAGACAGTGTATAAAAGGGTAGAAATTCACTAATTTATAAAGGAATCAAATCATGAAAAACCTTGTCGATCATCTAGCAAAACCTTAACATCAATTATTTGCCTAATTTGGTGCATGCAATGTCTAGACCACAGTATGTAGAGAAGACCTTCTGTAAACTAATACTTGAACCACTCCATTTTGAACTAATTGCAATTTCATTAAGAGTTATTCCGGAGACCCAGAAAAGTGACTCGGCTTTACTCAACCTAGAATATTTAAAAGTATGTACTAAAGCCTTGATTCCACAGAGAGAAAGGCTGTTAGCCTAGAAATGTTTTTAAGGTGATAAAAGGAAGACTGAGTGGTGGCAGATCGATTAGAGTCATATGACAAGTGTGAATTAATGGCCTCAACATTTCTAGCAAGAGTTGCAATAGCAATATTTATCTCCTACAGTAATTGCTAGAGAGGCTGCCTCAGCCAGAAGTCAATATAAAAGCCTAACAAAAATACCCTAGTGTTATTAGACTTCAGACTGATCTAATTCTGAAACATCATGTTAATATATGATTATATTAATACAGCAGAAAGACTTCAGCTACTTGTGGATGGTCCACAAGAAACAACAGGTAAATCCTAATTTTATAAATTAAAGAATTTTTGGTTGCAGTACATTAAATATAAAAATATTTAACTTTAACACTGTGGGAAACAGAAGCACATAATAGTTATAAGAGCAAAAGCAAGAGAGTGAAAAAAGAGCCACTGTGTTGTACCCCCTTCCTGACTGATAAATGGTGTAGAATTTATTTTCAAACAGAACTGGTAGAGAAAGACTTCTCATTAAGAAAACATGGGTCTCTTGGAGAGAAACACAAAGCTCTACTGTGGGGCTACTGGCTGGGCCAGCAACGTCCAATAATTAAAAATCACGAGTGTCACTTCCCTGATCTGAGAAGAAACTTGTTTTTATTTCACCAAGCTATTACATACTTGTTAGTGTACCATACCAAACACATGCAGTAAATTTCTTCTCAAAGCTTGTAAAGAACATACCTACTAAACTCCATCATCCCCTGGATACCTCAATTGACCAGCAACACTTTCTGAAGTTTTCAAGGAAATAAAGAATCTGGTAAAATGGCGATTGCTCTACCTACTGCAGCAACAGCCATTATAAAATTGCCCCCTAACCAAGGGAAATGTACAGCAAGCCAAGAGGTCTCAAGTCCTGTTCCCAATTGTTTTACTGACTGGCCTTAATAATTCTCTGCACTTCACAAGATTTAAGTGAAGTCTCACTCCACTACCCCAGGAAATAGAGAGAGATTATTACTCCTATTTCACATACAGTGTAAGAGAGGAACAGTAAATTATAGTGAAATATTCAGGACATCGGATATTCTTTATAAAGACGCGGAAATCACTTGACTGCTATAAGTATTTAAGATAATTAATGTCACAACAGTGGTAACATAGTTCAGACATAGTTATACATAGTTGTTTTTTCTACAATTAATGGGATAATTTCATAGAGTTCCCTTCACTATTTTATTGAGTAATATATTAAAGAATAACAAAATAATTAAAATCCCAAAACAAAGTTTTCAGTTTAAACAGTAAGCCTTCAATGAAATCTTATTTCGTTTGTATATGACACATTTACAGCATAATCCAATCAACTACAAAAACTTATGGTTCATTAACTTCTTTAAAATAAACCTGGCACTAATACTACTATTGTTGTGCTCTTGCACATTAGTAAGATCATGTAATATACATTTCCCTGGAAAAAATGATTCATCAGCACACTTAAATAGCATTTTATTAATTATAAAAAGATTAATATCTTAGCATCTTCAGGTGCCATATTAGTCAAATAGTTCATTTCAATACATTGTCTTGACAGCAGGCAACTACAGCAGATGTAAACATAAAAGCAATATTCATGATTAAAACCAAAATTTAAAGATTCAAGTCAGAGACCCATTGACAGCTTAATGCATTTGCTGTATAAACATTCTGATCACACAAATATTAGCATACAATACTGTTAATATTTTATGACTAATTCCAGATATTGCTATGTACTTATTGCAGAACTCTGACTCTTAGTTTTTAAGCTGAAAAAAGGAGGTTGATGGAAAAAGTTACATATCCACATTAAATTGTATTCTACATGATAAATATTTTATAAGAACAGCATAGTTTATATTCTGCAGCAAAGAAAACAAAATGCAATTACTAATATCTTCTGCTCATTTTTCTTACATATTCTATGTCTTTGTCACCTGACTTTTTTGTTTATAAAATGAATCACAGCTAGCAGGATAGAAATCACTTTGAGCTTCATGAATGACATCCAAGAGATGGGAAAGGATTAGTTCTCAGTTGCTGCCAGTTATAGCACCAGGTGGCTTTTTCTGCAGTGAAGGTGTTACCGATAATCCCATTACATTGGTACTAAATCTTGCAGACATCAAAATTATCACCAAGGTTCCTTTTCATCCCATCCTTTCCAAATGACTGGAAGTCGCTTCACCTGAAAGAAGTCAAATCCACATGCAGCTGCTGTTTTAGCAGCCAGCGGACTCCCTGAGAATGCCAATTGTGATCCAATTTCGCTGTGCTGGTGGCCCCCTATTCCCTGTCCAATAATACATCTGTTAAAAAATCCTACAGCTACAAATCAAGTTTAATCCTACCAGGGACCTCATGTTGGTCTTGTCTTCCAAAAAGGCAGCAGGTTCTGCTGTCTATCTCTGCTAGTGTCTGGGGAATACCCTTTAAATCCCAACCCTACTTAGAAGAATAAGCTAAGGATCACAAAACATGACCTCAGAAACCCTGATATGACTATATTCTGACCCAGAGGCATTCATTCTAGGTGAAGATTAGAACTTTGCATAATAAGATTACACAGCAAGTGAATGATATCAAGGGACTATCCATATGCAACCGCCTGGTTTTCTATAGACAGCCTGTGCTCTGCAATATGCAGTACAGACGAAACAGAGCTTGGTCTTTCTAGCTGAAATAAAATAGATTCACATAAATTAGTTGGCCATTTCCAGATTCCTAAATCCCCTATTACATCTTTTATTGACAGCTCCTGTGAGGATAGCACAAATGTTATTCCTTTTTTATTCTTTGCTTCTGTAACAGTCACATTCTAAGTGAAAAGTACATAGATTACGTCTAGAAATTCTTGGATTACAATTGCCTATGTACATAATAAAATTAGGAAATCAACAGAGATATTTATCATCTCCCTATAACCAATGGCATTATGTAAAACGAATGTTTTAACATTTTATGCCAATACTTTAAAGGCAGAAAGCACATAAAGAAGCAGCCAATAAAATACAGTTAAATTAAATATAATTTCCCTAAAACAGGCTTTATGGATTACAGTAAAAATGTTTGAGCATATTTTTATGATTCAAAAAAATCTATATATCTCCTTCTATTGTAAATGAATCATATAGTACCTATTGACTGAGATAAATTATCAATTTTTCCTGACTACAGAGAATACTACCCACCTTTCTTCTCAGGGTTTGTCTACACTACAGTGGCACAACTGCCACGCTGCAGCTATGCTGCTGTAGCTCTTCTAGTGTAGATACCGACTCCAGCAATGAGTGTTTTTCTGTTGCTGTAGTAAATCCACTCCCTAGAGCCAGGTCAACAGTATCTACCACAGGGCTTAGGTCAGCTTAACTACATCTCTTAAGGGTGTGAATTATTCACAGAGGGATGTAGCTAGGTTGACCTAAACTTTAGGTATGTAGGCCAGGTATCATAGTGTAACATCACAACTCACATCAGTGATTTTTCACAAAAATTACGCTAGACTTTTTTTTAAATCAAGGTACATTAATGAAAACAGAAGGAAAATTGAACTGTCTATTAATTACATTCAGGTCAAGTGTTTATCCACATTCTGGCTATCATTTTAATTTGTGTAAAAACTTTTTTTCATACTCAGGCTCCTTTAGGAGATCCTAATGTTACATGATCTAGAAGAGCTGGGAAAACTGAAAAGTAGTGCATCATATTTAATGGGAAAATATGTCCTATATAAAATATGGATACTTTTTTAAAAAAAACTTATCACTCATCAAATTAAAGAGAATACCTAGAATACCTTGTTACATAGAAGAGCTGTACTGTTTAGTTACTCCTTCCAAGAATAAAAGAGATAAATAGATTTTTCTCCTGATCCACTGATTTCTTTAGTAAGCAAGATTACAAAATAATGAGCAGGCAGTCCTCTCTCACAGAAGAGCCCACTAGAGGAAACGAAGGGAAGGAAAACTGATATTCTCTTCATTAAGTTTTCAACAGGTCTTTCCACTGAGGTAGGGGACAGGGTTTGACTCTACTGTTTTCAAATCCAGACTCATACAGGTTTCAGCCCCCAAAACTTGCAGATCTGGGAGGATTTGCTGTCTGTTCCTCTTTATCAACTCTTTCACCCTTCCTTGCAGCACAACTCCATCCTCAGGTGACTTCAAGAAGTCTAATACTGCAAGCCCTTACTCATTTAAAGCAATCCTTTGGGGTAGATGGAACTACTCATATGAATAAGGACTACTGGCTCACATGAGAATGGATCTGATCTTACAAACTTGCATCATCATATTAAAATTTCAGTATTTGGAACAATTCTCATTGACTGCCTTCTAGGGGTAAAATAGGATCCCCAAACAACCCTACTCCACCACATACAGCACTGCACTAATGACTATGTATATTCCGGAGCTTGTGTCTTCCTCCATAACACTATATATTGGACTTTGTTGAAGATAAGGTATTCACTTGATTGATCAGAGGTCTGATCATTCATGGCAAGTTCTAGGGATCTCAGTGTTACTGAACTATTTGCTTAGAAGTGAACTGCAAAATGTCAGGCTAGAGACCCTAAAGATGCTGGGAAACAAACAGCGTGGCCCATTCCCCAATGACTTTGCTGACGGCCTCCATTTGTATAAAGACTGAGATAGCATATTATGGTCACACAGCAAGTTTCAACTACCTACCCTACTAATTACAGTATCTCTAGTCCAGCTTTCAGTAAGTGCACTTCCTAGAGGTGAGAGAGAGTATTTAGGGTAAATATTTTAAAAAGCACCTAAGTGACTTAGGCCCTACAGCCCCATTTTTCAAAAGTGACTTAGGCCGTAGAACGTCTATGGGACTATGGAACCTAAATCACATTGTCTTAGGCCCTTTGAAGTCTCTTAGCATTAGGCACTTTTGAAAATTTCACCCTGGATTTATTCTCCCCACTGGACTAAAAACACAACACTTCATATTCACCATCACCAAAACCAACTGTATAGAAGAAAGTTTGAGTGTTTCAGTTTTAGCTCAAACACTGGCCTGACTAAAGTCATCAGTGGAGTGAGGTGGTTCAGAATTTTAATGTACTCTACATTTTTTAAAAAATCACTTCAAAAATACAAAATATTAAGATGAGCAGTATATGAATGCTAAGTTGGGAGCGGCTACGAAAAACAGTTTTAAAATCAAATCAAAGATACACAAGACTGACCTCAGCATTTCCTGAAAATACAGGAATCTCAAAATGAAATACTGGGGTATAGCAACAGGGACTTAATGAATGACTCTTTAATGTTCTTTACCTGTGTTTTTCTCAGTTAACAACAGTTTCATTTAATAAAGCAAAAATGTATATTCTTGCTATAAAAAGCAAAATGCTAAAACAGGTAAAAATGAAGGGTGAAATTCTAGCCCCACTGTGATCAAAATATTTACATTTTGCACTTTATCCTCAAAAAGTAACCTAAATAACACGATGGATGCAAATAAAGCATGTAATACTGCTACTTTCCTACATAAACTTTAACAGCTTTCCCAAAGCTTGCTATTAAGCTTTCAATGCATAAAACCAGACATATGTTCATGGATTCTGATTATACAATGAAGTCTTCATAATGCAACTTTTACAATAATTGCTCAAACCATGCCACACTTAACTGCTCTGTGTTTATATAATAAGAGAGAATTAAAAACAATATTTTATCACGTGGCTGCAAAATTTCATAATAGTGTTATTTCTGGTTTTTTTAGATCAACACAAATTCTGTAAGTTCTTCTCTACTTATGGATACAAGTATTAAAAAAAAAAGTACTTTCTAAACATCAATAGATGAGTGCAATGATATTCAGTCTAAGTTAATCCCCAGACATCCAAATCTATGAATAAAAATTCATCAGTTTTAAATACACTGAGCCTATTAAGCAAGAACAAAAGCATATGCACAAAAGAGCTTTTAATATATTTCAAAGCCCACAAGAGCCATGGTCTCATTAAAATTATAAATTACACAAACATGGAATGAAGATTCAAACTGCAGTGCAGCTAAGCAGATTACAGAAAACCCCGCGTTCCATATGATAACACACCATGGCCCTCCCAGATGGGGACTTGGAACAAAAAGGCCATCACTGTAGCTAGGGAAAACCTCCTTGTGATCTCTGGTTTCTGTTCAGCAGATGACAGCCAAATAATATGTTGATTATTCTGTTTGTGCTGCTAAGCTTGTAAGATGGAATAAAAGCGATATGATCTATTGTGAACTCAATGCTAATGTGTTGCTCCACTCATAAATAATATACTGAATTTATTTTGAAACTCTCTTTTTATCTGAGTTTCAGTTTTTAAATGCATGAACTAAAATAAAAGCCAGCATAAACTATTATTTAATTTGATGTTTTTCAAGTAAAAAATTAAGCTGACACAATAATAGTGACTACTTAGTGAATCAAATGAAGTACAGGCATCTTTCTCAAATTTAGCAAATGATTAGAAGGGTCCTGCTCTGCAAGATGTTGAGCACCTGCAACTCTTATACATTTCAATGGAAAAGGAGAGCCCTTAGCAGCTTGCAAGATATGTGCTTGTATTTTAGTGTAGGAAATTACTCAAATTCCAAAATTCAAGTTATGTCAAATAGTTGTTAATACATGCAATATTAGACATCCTATTACTGCAAAACATTTATACCTTTAATCTTATGTTCATCCTTGGCTGCAATTTTTGTAAATCAGTTATTTTATGTACAGAATAGTACTAACACTATTCAGTGCCATATTCACAGTAGGATACAACCAGCCTTGTACCAAGTACAGAAATGTGTCAGTGATTATCTTGTCTCTTCTCAGTTTACATACATGGATTGCTCCAAAGTGGACTATTTAGCTTGCTATATTTTATGTTCACAATAAATTATACTTTTAAAATCTTTTTTAGGGAGGAGGAAGAGCAGTGGTTGGCTGCATAAGATTTCTGCCCATCCAAGGATCCCACATGCACATTCCCAGTTCACCAGCCACCACACCACTGACCTAATTACAAATTGAGAGGTACTGTACATCGATAGGGCTCTGCACGTCGTATTTAACATGGAGACTTCACAAAAATCTAGGATGGGACCATAAAGGAAAAGCTGAAATACTACAGGAGAATTTTTTTTAACGGACCAAACTATCAAGTATATATTATACAGCTAAACAGAGGTTGTCTAGTAGAAATTGAGTAGGCATTCGCTCCCTCAGGCCTCTTGAACTTAGGATATTCTGAACTTTATTTTAAACCTATTTACCCCTTGAATTTGTAAAAACCAAATGAAAACATATCACATGTATGGCTGTTGGAGCTTGAAAAAAGGTCAATTCATTTAATTTAGTAACTTTGCCTGGAAAAAAAAAAGCCATTTAGAAAAAAACAACTCTAAAAAACAAACTCTGTACATGCCAGAGGGTCTACAATCCCCTTATAAGGATTTATTGTTTCTGAATGTAATGTCTTTTATGCCCAAAATGTTAAAAATCTAGTTTGCAGAATAGGCCCAGTGGTCTGGTAACAGCATAAAAATGTCAAGTCCAGAAGCTGCCTCTCACATCCAAGTCTACTGGAGTCTCAGTTCGTCAAGGAGGGATGATGGAAGCTTGTTGCTCAAGCACTTCTGCCTAACGATTTTCATAACAATGCAAAAATCTGTCTGAGGGCAAGTCATTACCTGTCTCCTCTTCACCAGAAAACAGTCTTTATAATCATAATCTCCCTTTCAAAGAGGGAATGTAAGTAGGGAAAATATGATGATCTCAGAATGAAGTGTTTCCAAAGTTTTAGACAAAAGTCAGAAAATTCTGAATGAGAATTTGCTTCCTCCAGTGCTGGAAAGAAGTGCCTCACCACAACAAAAAGGCAAACAGATAAAAAACAAATGAAGGACCTTTGATGAAATTTTGTGGTTCCCAGTACACAAGTTAAGCAAGTTTTTCCAATCACACCATCTGTCCCATCTGAAAAGAGAGGTAACAATCTAGTGATCAGTATACAGGAACTCCTGAATTCTCCCAGCTACTTCTGTGAGCTTGAGGCAAGCTGCTACATCAGAACCTGTTTTAGTAAACCCATCTTTAAAAATGAAATAATATTTACTTATGTCACAAGCTTGTTGTGCTTATTTATGTTTTAAAGCACCTTGAAGATGAAAAGTGATAGACAAGAGCCAAGAATTGCTATAGTACATATCTCACCAAGCTCCTTATACAAATACAGACTTATAACCAACAATAAAGCTTACAAGAATTACTATATTAAAAAAGTTTAATCAAAGAAATCTGTACTTGCTGTCTTTTCTTCCATGCCATCTCAATTCATGGAGTGGCATTCCTGAGCAGATCTGCAAGGCCTGAACTTTTCTTCAAATCTTCATAAGGGATTTGAATGGGGAGAAGGTAGGGATGTTGTGCACGTGCTCAGACCTTGTATTCAGTGCAGAGGGGCCAGCATGGAAGAAGGCACAGAGCAATTATCACTTTTCAGATAAAACTCTTTAAATACATTGTTTTCCCAAGCCTTTTAGAAATATTACTTCTTATAAGGATAATCCTTTGGTTATAAGTATATATTTGTATGTAAGAATCTCAATATGGTTTGTAACTTAACATATATAGGAACAATGATTTTTATAAATCACTTTTCATCTATACACTGACATACAAAGATTAATAGACAATCCTAAATTACTCTGCCACCATGCTATTACAGTTAGATAAACACAGATTTAATGTTTTGTATCAGGGCTGTTATATCAGTTTTTATCAGTTAAAACCAAAAATCAGAAGCCCTATAGAAATAGTATGTGTGTCTCAGGTGTGACTTGTACCACAAAATGTGTATGGACATTAGTTAAACCACATAAACAGGCATAATACTCAGCTGTAGCGGCTAGCAGAGGACTAGCAGTGCCATTTGCAAGAACTACTGCTGGAACTCCCCAAGAGATCACATCAATGCATGAAATGATGTTGGCATATGCCTCCATTTTCACTACCACACCCGTTACTCAGATTTCTCAAAAATCTCCACAGAAACTGTTTTTGATGGAAAATTGCATTTTTGACTAATAGCCATTTAAAAACGTCAGGCCATCATGAAGCCTGGTGGTAGCCTATTCTTTTAGCTATTTGAATATGCAGATGGAGAATGAATGCTTCTGGCTTACCAAGGTGATGACATCTCAAAGTGCCAAATAATTTGTTCAGATGGTAGATAACATCCTGCAAATATTTACCTATTTTGATTTTATGCTGGTAGCCTACCTCAGTCCAACTTGGTTGGGATTAGCACTTGCTACATGATTTTGTACCACACACAATAAGATTTTTTAAATTTCTTGTGATAAAGAAAAATAATGTGTCTAGCCCCCTACAGCTATGGGAATCCATATTTTAAACATCTGATGGAATATTCTAGGTCCACAACTTTCCTTGTATTTGTCACTACTTGCACATGTGCATAAACCAAACTTATCTCCATACAATGAGACATAGTTCTCAAACAACTCTGTCCCAAGTCCATGGACAGTCTGACTTCATACCAACACCTTTGCCTTCCCAATCCGAGATTTGCAGTCATGTTTACCCTACTGTTCAGCTTCTCCAGTCTGAATCAACATTTTATTAGGGCATCACTACTTGTCTCTCTAGAAGAAATGTACATATTACTATATAAAGGGAAAAAAATTTCTCACAGTCCCCAGTATGACAGGGTCAAAATTCATTGTGCTGGAAGAAATAAATAATATTTGGACTAACTAAATTTTATTATCTACTTTTGAGCTATTTCCACTTAACTACTATAGTTGACCCAGACCACTCCAACCTGAGGACTTCCTGAATCTCAGCTAATATATTTTATGTTGCTCAATTTAAAACTGTCATGTTAGACCCTGATGTTGAAAATTAATCTGCTGAGAAACAACAATTTGTGACACTGGCAATACAGATTCCATATTCCACATCTAATAGGAGTTGATTGTAAAAACATTAAATATTAGAAACTAAAATGTTTATTTTACAGACAGTGCACCAATTCTACTGGGTAACAGAAAGGTAGACTCCCTCACCTAGTATATGAACAATAGGATCCTGCACTACTGAAGTCAGTGGGAGATTCACCATTGGCTTCAATGGGTGCAGGATCAGATCCCTATTTAGGAAAATTTCAGTCTGGCAGAAGAGAAACTTCAGCAGATGGCAAAATTGCTGAGAGAAAAATACTTCAGTCCTTCCCCCCCAAAAAAATTACATTTAACTTTAATCTGGACTCAGAAGGCCTACTGTCAGTCACAGTACTATATTCACTAAAGTGTCCGTGGATTGCTTCTTCAATTGATTTTTGTTATCCAGATTTTTTTTTAATCCAGAAATTACTGTAGAGCTATACCATATGAAGCATTACTGTTTGTTTCTGTATAATGTAAAAATAGATAGGCAGCTCTCCACAGTGAATCTCTGTAGAAAAAATAATAATTCAACAAACAGTGAGAAGCAGGAACCTGAAAAAAGTTTTGAAAGTGATTACATCATAAGCAATCTATTACTTGTGAGGATCTGGGCAGCCCTCAAATCTCCAGCCTAAATATTTGGCAGCATCCAGGTCTCACTCTGGCCTGGAGATGACCAACAAAAACACACTTTCCAATGAAACGCTGGTTGTAGTGCTGAGGAGCTCTATTAGTACTGTCCATACTCCAGCACTTGCTGAGATGGCTGATTTTTAATGGAAAAACCAATGATCAGTACAGACTCAGTCTGTAACAACCTGAAAAGCAAAAAGCAAAAAACAAAACACAACACTTAGGGTCCAATTTCTTCGAAACCTTAACTTTGTCAATTCCTAACATGCCCAATAGCAGAAAATACCTGGGAAGATACAACAGCAACTAGATTGTTCTTACCTGTACACATTTATAAGAAAGATATCTGATGATTCCGACAGTCTAAAATAAAATCCCAAAATAAATGTAATGTGTATTTTGTTTTACATCAGTGGAATTCATTGCAAAGTGAAATACATATACTAATCACAGCCATTAAAACAAATTTATATGGATATTAATTGTTATTAATATATTATCTGCATATCTTAAAACATCCCCAAGTGTTCACATATACACATGAAGCCATCCGCACCAGAAATTAGCATTTAGTCCATGGACATTTTTGGTACTGAACTGTAATGTTTTCAGATATATTAATAAAAAGAAAAGGAGTCCTTGTGGCACCTTAGAGACTAACAAATTTATTTGAGCATAAGCTTTCGTGGGACACAGCCCACTTCATCGGATGCAAAGAACGGAACATATAGTAAGAAGATATACATACAGAGAACATGAAAAGGTGGAAGTACCCATACGAACTGTAAGTGGCTAATTAATTAAGAGAAGCTATTATCACCTTTGCAAAACATTCACAAAAATTCACCAGCTCATGCACAAAATTTACTCCCCACCCTTTCCATGATGATTACGATGATGATGAAATAACTGACTATATTTTAGTCATTCTGGGCAAGTAAAATTTTGTAAGGTTCATTTATATTCCATATTAATATGTGTTTTATATATCAGAAATTATGGACCGGCTTTTTAAAAGTGCTGAACACTCAGAGCTCCTTGCAGGATGATTAAAGTCACCAGCAAATTAAATCACCAGTTATAACCATGATTTAAATCAGAAACAGGAAACCTTGCTTTAAATAATCAATTTTAATCTTGTTTTGCATTTGTACATTTTAGTTATTTTACTAAAGAAAGGATGATTTTCACTGGTTGGTAACCATTAAAATGTGTTGATTTGCAACTAAATATAGCCTGTGCATTAAATTTGGTGCTTCTTTTTGCTCACCAGGATGCACTGTATCTATGCACATTTAAGCAATTATGTAGCATTTACAGCATTTATCTTAACTTTGACATTTTTATTGTTTTAGAAAATGATGCATGTCTTATTTACTAGTTTATTTATTGTTTTAATTGTGATTTGTGACAAGCTTTATTTGGACTAAAATTTAATTAAAATGCACACTGTTTTGTTAAATAAAACAAGCTTAAATATGCTAGAAACATAAAAAAAAGTTTATAAAAAAGTTTATTAAAACATGTTTTGCATTTCAAGCTAACTCATTTGTTAAACAAAGTATCATCTGTAGTTAGTGAATTAAACTGATTACTTCTGGTCACTATGTCCTTCAACATTTTGGAACTAGTAGATTTCATCCTCTCTCATACCTAGTTTTCATCATAGATGGGAAGAAGAAAAGTAAGTTTTCCTGCTTTTTCAACTCCCAGTTGGTTTCTTAGTGTAGTCATTGAACTGAACTAGTTGAATAAACTGAAGTGAATAAAGTATTCTCTCTGTAACTGCAGAAGAGATTATTGCTGTCAAAATCTGGTTTAGTACTTCAACACACTCTGGTTCCACGTGCTTAGATAGTGATTTCTACCAGTTCAGTGACTTTCTTTAAAACTTGGCAGCACCTATGGTCTACTTAACAATATTTTTGTGTTTAAATTATTTTAATAGATAAGAAGTTAAGGCCGCAACACAGGTTGTCCTTTTCAAATATGTTTATTTTAAAAATGAGAAATGTATTTAATTTAAAAAAAATCTAATTTTTTCTATTTTTAAATAATCAATTTTTATCTGCCCCAGCTCCTCATTAACTGCAAATGGAGTTGTAAATACTCAGCACTTGAGAAAATTAAGCCCTTTCTAATTTCTAGATCCTAATTCTTCAGTAAGCTCCATCTGGGAAGACCCCTGCATGGAGCACATTGCAGGATCAGGCCCAGGTATCATCACAAACATTTTCCTTTTTTTTCAAACCCTTCTCATTTGTGGTCATATGTTGAGACTATAAATATTAACTTTACAAAATTAAGATTTATACATCTCATCTCTTTTTATAATAAATATACTGAAGATATTTTCTTTCAATTACTTTTCCAAGTTCTAAGGTGCTTATCACTATGGTATCTCAGTGCTGCTCAGCTTATATTTCATTATGACCTTAAGTATTCCTCACGCATCAAGTACTATACTGTACATTTTTATGGATCTACCACTTGATTGCAAGTCACAAATATATTGCATATTTAATATTTGTACAGAAATTACAATGGTCATTTTAGTAATCACTGTTTTCAGGTTCTGCATTTATTCAGCCAACAATTATTCTTTATAATATATGATACACAGCATGCTTAAGTTACAGTAATACATAGCATAAAACATGATGTCCCACAATGTATGTTTTCATTTTAAATTTTAAAAAGCTGTTTAAATTCAGAATAGATCCAAATTATTACTGCTGTCAAGTATCCCCCCAGAGAAGCATACAGTGAGCATCCAAATGCTTTCCAAAGAAAACCATATTGGTATCTCTTACAGAAACACAAAGCCAAGTATTTTTCAATTGAATGGTTTGTCAGCTTCTTATTTATTATTATTATTTTTACATATTAAGACAAACACAAATCTTTCAGTATCTGAACTTGCAGGATTAAATAGTATTTCTAGTTGTTGGCTGCTGGCCTGAAGATACTAGACTTTCAAACCCATCCCATTCTGGCTAGTATAAAGATCAGGAAAATGAAGCCATCTTCTTTGCAATCATAATCCCTGACCCATGCTGTTAGATACTTAGGAACATCTTAAGAAGCAAACTACCTTGTTTCAGCTCACAGCATGAATACATCAGGGAACTGCATCACATGACTACTAGTCCTACCTAGTCAGGTGACACAACAGCTAATCTGATTTGGTGACTATAAAACTTTAATCAGTACAGTCTAATGCCATCACATTCCAGAACTGATGAGGGAAGAAGCTTTTGAATATAATGGCAGACACCAATAAGAAGATTATGAACAGGAATGCCATTGATGACAATGCAGTTTTCTAATTATCTATCCCGCACATACACCAAGCAGAGAGAAATATTACTGAACATAAACTGGACATACAGATTTAGAACAAAATGCATTGCAGTATTTTATTCACATTTGGATCACTGCTTATGCTTTCATGCCATATGAAGACCACAGAATGAAGTGAATCCTTACTAATGCTCAGAAATTAGATATTTAAAATAATCCATCTGTAGTTCAAATCTGGCTCAGGTTGGTAATAGCCAAACATCATTAGCCTCTGATCGCTATTCAGTGACTTTTTAATTTTTACTTTAGATATTTAGCTGCCTATCCAAAGCTGTATGTGCATTACACAGGTTAAAAGGCAAACTATACTGGAATGTCAAAAATAATAATAATACAAGAATAGAATCCCTAAAAAAAACCAACCCTCAGAACAGCCAACCACACACACAGAGTGATTGGAGCAAGATAACTGGATCTGAGGTGTCCTACCTCCCAGGTGTGTGTCCTAATCATCAGGCTAGAGAGTCATTCTCTCTCTCTCCCTCTGGCCCAATGACTGTTCCACAGTGGATAAACAGTCATTGGGCCAGAGAGAGTGCGAGAATGACTCTAGTCCTGTGCTTAGGGCATCCACCTTCAAATCCCTTCTACTAGAGAGGGAGAATTAAACTTGGGTCTCCCACATCCCAGGTGAGTGCTCTAACCCAGGGGCTGGCAAACTTTTTGGCCTGAGGGCCATATTCGGGTGTGGAAATTGCTTGCAGGGCTATGAATGTAGGGGCTGGGTCAGGGGGTTGGGGTGCAGGAGGGAGTGTGGAGTGTGGGAGGGGATGCGGTGTGCAGGAAGGAGCTCAAGGCAAGGGGTTGGGGTGCAGGGTGTACAAGGGGGCTCAGGGAAGGGGGTTGAGGTGCAGAGTGCAGGAGGGGGCTCAGGGCAGTGGTGCAGGGAGGGGTGCAGGAGGGGGCTCAGGGCAGGGGGTTGGGGTGCAGGAAGAATGCAGGGTGTGGCAGGGGGGCTCAGGGCAGGGAATTGGGTTGCAGGAGGGGTGCAGGATGTGGCAGGGGGCTGGGGTGCAGGAGGCGTGTGGCAGGGGCTTGGGGTGCAGGAGAGGGTGCACAGTGCGGGAGGGAGCTCAGGGCAGGGAGTTGGGGTGCAGGATGTGGCAGGGGGCTCAGGGAAGGGGGCTGGGGTGCAGGAGGGGTGTGGGGTACAGCAGGGGGTTCAGGGCAGGAGGTTAGGGTGCAACAAGGAGCTCAGGATAGGCGCCCCTTACCTGAAGTGGCTCCTGGGTGGCAGTGGCGTGCGCCGGGTGCTCCCTGCCTGCCCTGGCCCCACACTGCTCCGGGAAGCGGCCGGCACCACGTCCCTGCGGCCCCTGGGGGAGGAGAGGCAGAGGGCTCAGCACGCTACTTTTGCCTGTGGGTACCTCCCCCGAAGCTCCCATCGGCTGCGGTTCCCCATTCCCGGCCAATGGGAGCTTCGGGGGAGGTACCCACAGGCAAGAACAGCGCGCGGAGCCCTCTGCCTCGCCTCGCCTCTCTTCCCCCAGGGGCTGCAGGGACGTGGCGGGCACCACTTCCTGGAGCAGAGTGGGGCCTGCGGCACCACAGGGGTGGCAATCCCGAGGGACAGATCCAAAGCCTTGAAGGGCCGTATCTGGCCCACGGGCCATAGTTTGCCCACCCCTGCTCTAACCACTGGGCTAAACATTATAGAGTGGGCTCCTCCTCCAGCTATTTTGTGTGCAGTGAGGCAAGCATATAACTCATTCCTGCAAGAAATGCTTTACATGCCTAAACCACCTGACTCCAGGCAGCGAGTTCCTGTTTGTGAATCGCTAAGCAGACAGGCACCTCCCTGCAGTCTGGACTTAAGCACCTCTGTCCAAGAGAAGGGTGGGGCTTAGTAAACACCCGTTATTGGCATCTCCCACTAGCCAGCATAGATGGTTTCCCAACTAACATGCTTGGCTTTTGTGGATTGCATTGTCAGGCACCTCTCTCCCCGCATTCATTGTACGGGTAGCCTAGGAGCCTAACTTGGCTTGTGGACTGAGCATTGTTCCTATGATTTTCTAGCTGCCTAAAAGACAGATGCTGTGACTCTCAGCATTGGAACACCTATGTCTTTTCATGGATCCCACCTTGTGAGCCTGGATGCTATAGCTTTTTATAAACTGAAAGTACTAATTACCCCTGATGAAGAAGGCTGGAAGATTTTGAGTGTTGTTCTATGATAATGAACTACAACCAAAGGGGGAGTAGCATATGCTTCGACATTCCACTTTCCCCAGGGGTGCTCGATCCCCACTCCGCCCAGGTCCCACCCCTACTCCACCACTTCCCCAAGGCCCCACCGCACCCCACTACTTCCCACCCATGCTCTACCTCCACCACTCCCCACCCTCATTTCTCTCCCTTTCCCCCAACACCCCCTGCACACCTGTAAACAGCTAATCCACAGTAGGCGAGAGGTGCTGGGAGAGAGGGGGAGGCACTGATCGGAGGGGCCGCCGGTGGGCAGGAATGGGAAGAGCTGATCAGTGGGACTGCCGGTGGGTGCTGAGAACCCGCTGTTTTTTTCCAACGGGTGCTCCGGGGCTGGAGCACCGAAGGAGTCGGTGCTTATGCAGAGTAGTACTGTGAAAATACCAGATTTGATGGTGGTCTATTTGATGCATTGCAGAAGGAGAAACTGAGGCAATAGTAGGTCCCAAAAACAGACCAGTAAGTCCTGCATAAGTAACCTTTTTGCCAGTTTCAGTGAAGAGACTAAGGATTGAATGGGCATGTGGAACTAACTTCTTCTTACAATTTATGCTGCGTCTAGAATACTTTTTGGTGACTTAAAAAAAATCAGTCTTCAAACCTACCAAATCTTGTACCTTTTGCAAACAATACATTCACTCATCAGAGTTTAAAAAAACAAATACAAGTAACTCCTCACTTAAAGTTATCCCGGGTTAACATTGTTTTGTTGTTACATTGCTGATCAATTAGGAAACATGCTCGTTTAAAGTTGTGCAATGCTCCCTTATAATGTTGTTTGGCAGCCACCTGCTTTGTCCACTGCTT
The DNA here is from genome assembly GCF_965152275.1 of Natator depressus. Taxonomy (NCBI): domain Eukaryota; kingdom Metazoa; phylum Chordata; order Testudines; family Cheloniidae; genus Natator; species Natator depressus. Next base: position 41,581,223 of record NC_134239.1, on the reverse strand, counting down.
GCAAGAGCAGCCTGTTGCAGCTAGCTGGTGGGGCCTTGGAACCAGGGTGGACCAGCAGCCCCCCTATCAGCTCCCTGTTCCCCTAAGTTCCCTGTGCAGCAGCTGCCCAGCAGGCTACCAATTGCCCCACTGTTCAGCTGTCCCTCCCCCCACTGCCAGGTGTTGTTCCTGCCCTCTGCCTTGGAGCTGCTCCTGGGAGCCTCCTGCTTCCTGTGCAGGGGAGAGGGGAAAAAGGGAGCATAATGTCAGGGTGTCCCCCTACTCCTGCCACCCCCCCTTATCCCTTTTCCATATAAAGCAGGGTGGGGACAGGACAGGGCTCAGGACAGAGAGCGCTTGCTGGATGCAGCTGATGTTTCAACTTCCTGATTTTTTTTAAAGGCAATGTACTTAGAATGGGGTCAGCATACTTAAAGTGGCAATGCACATCTCTCTCTCTCACAAACACACACAGGGCGTGTGTCTCTGTCTGCCATGGTGTCTCACCTCCCTCTATTCGTGCTGCCTTGTAGAGTGTTAACAAACAATGTGTTAACCCTTGAGGGCTCAGCCGAATGCTAATTCATCATTTAGCAGGAAGGGAAATATCCCACCCTCTTCCACCCTCTAACTTCACCACCTCAACCAAGCTTCACCATCATCATTGCTGTGTACAGTATTAAATTGTTTAAAACTTATATATTGTGTGTGTGTGTATGTACAGATTTTTTGTCTGGTGAAAAAAATTTCCCTGGCACCTAACCCCCCCTGTTTACATTAATTCTTAAGGGGAAATTGGATTCGCTTAACATCATTTCGCTTAAAGTCGCATTTTTCAGGAACATAACTACAATGTTAAGCGAGGAGTTACTGTACTGTAAATTGCCAGATATTTACTGAGCAAAAAACTGTAATATGTGCTGGATAACCCTGAATATGTTTGCTAATGTTCAACTCTAACCAGGAGGCCTCACTATGAGTATCAAATCTTGCTTACTTTTTGTTTAATTTTTGCCAACTATCCTTTTGTCAAAAATTAATATGCACCTATAAAACCTAAAAGGAATAAACAACTTTGTTCAAAGAGCCACTACTGGATAATTTAATCAATTATCTGTTTATCAAACTCATTTTTTCCAAGAAACGTATCATATAATGAGATGACTCAATGCATGTAAAAGCTACTGTAAAAGAGCCAAGTTCATCCCTGGGTGTAAACCCATTGACTTCAATAGGCTTACATCAGGGATGAATTTGGCTCAAATAAAATCACTTTTAATGAAGAAAAGGTCCAAGTAGAGGGCAGATGTCTACTCTTTTTGGAGACTGGGGGACATACCTCTATCTGTCCTACCTCCTACTGTTCTGATCCTACTAATAAGTGAAACACAAATAAGCCTTTTAACGATCAGTGAAGAGCAGTTAACATGGAAAGACACGAAGGACAAGGAGAATACAACATGAGTGAAAGGGTCTAGAGTTTGCAGAAAAGAAGCTATCAGTGAGCATAAGAGGAGTGGAAGCCATCAGCATACAAGAGGAGAACAAAACTGAATAAAAGTAAAAAAAAAAGAAAACAAAAAAAGGACAATAACGGAATAAAATAGAGAGAAGAGACAGAGAAGATGGTCAGTAAGTGGCAATCTTCCTAAGGCACAGCGTTAGCCCGCTCGGGAAGTTGGGAGAGTGCTCAGTATTCATAACAATTGTGGATGAGAAGTTGTTGACCAGCTAGCTATTGCGTACGACATGTAATCCAAACAAAATATGTCTTAGTGCAGATCTGCAAGATGACTTTGATCATGTACCACACTGAAGACAGAGAGGCCTATATCTGAAACATTTAAGTATTTTCCATACTTAGTAAAGCATTTAAGGTACATTTCTCTGCTCTTCTGCTGTTAACTAACCCAGTGCAGGACACAGATCTGGTGCGGGGAGGGGGAGTGAGCACAAAATTTAAAAAATTAGAAAAGTCTTTTAAACAATTTTTAAACTAAAAATTGAAGAAAGTGCTCAATGTATGTATCCAAGTTGGCTGCTGGAGTTCTCCTGTTGGCTGAGGTCACATGACCTTGTGTGTTTAAAAGAAAATTTAACTGAAGATAATTGAGGCTACAGCTCATATTAAAAGCATAACCAGTCCATATTAAAAAGTATAACTGCATGCCAGCATAAGTTGTCTGTCATGCCTAGCGGCATCTATATTTGAACTCTTTTTCATATGAAGTTCTATTACTGTGTTAAGACCTTTGTACATTATAAATGTAACTGCCAGTGAACGGGTTATCTTGTTAAAATTTGTAGTTGCAAGAACATGATTAAGTCCCATCCACATTAAAAGTGTAAATGACTTTTTAATTGGTCGGGGTGGGGGGGAATAGTGTTGTTACTGGGTCCTCCCCAACTCAGCTATATTTGTACGTAAAATAGTGTTATAATTAGTCTAACTCTGCTCCCTTCAACTGTCTTATACACACTAGCAATATGTCTTTATTAATCACCTGGAAAGAGGATGGAGTAGAGAGGTGGCAGCATTTTCAGAAGACACAGTTACTGAGGTTAATCAAGATCAGAGAAGAGTGAGAATTTCAGGATGACCTTCCCAAACTAGGCAAATAGGCAATGTGATAGCAGATGAATTCACTAGTGACAAATGCAAACTAACTCAAAATGTAATAATTGAGCTATTAAAGTTGAGTTCTATTAACTATATCAGCTCAAGAAAAAGATTAGGACTTAGTATGTAGCACTAGTCAAGAAGTAAAACAAATTACTAGGATGTATAAAGTGGGATGGAAAATAATACAGAAAATATAATGAAAATATATAAATCACTGGCAGATCCTCACCTGGAATTCTGTGTTCAGTTCTGCTCACCTCATCACAAAAAGAATATAAGAGAAATAGATGGGGTTCAGTAAACTATTAGGGGCATAGAATAACTGTCATATGGAGTGGTTGAAATGACTGGTATTATTTACCTTAAGGAGAAGCTAAATAATGATGATACAAGTATATAGGGTAGATAAATAACAATTGAAATTTTTTTAAAAAAATGTAAATACTGGGTTTTTTTTTAAATGCCTATTTAAAATTCAATTTGAAATTATGACAACATATGCTAAGGCCTAAACTTCTTATAATCTATTAAAATAATAGAAATTAAATACAAAACATTAAACAGTACATGTTTGCTGACAAGTTTTAAAAAAATTCAGACTACTGAACTGGTGGCGGTCACTGGCTAAGCACCTGAAACCAGAGTCTGTTGAAGTGCTAGACCATCTTTTGACAGAAGTAACCTCTTCTGCAGTTAGAGAATATTTTCTTCATTTTAGTTTATTCAACACTAAGAAACCAATTGGGAGCTGAAAAACCAAGAAAGCTTGATTTCTTCTTCCAATCTATGAAAAAAAATAGGGGAGAGTGGATGAGATCTACTAGTTCTAAAATCTTGAAGGATATAGTGACCAGAGACAATCAGTTCATGTTTTGAAAAACTTTTTTCTTGTGTATCCATAACATTTAAATTAAACAATTAAATTGCTGGTTTTCCATCCAAATACAGCTTGTCACAAATCACAAGTAAAAAATTAATCCTCTAGTAAATAAGAATTACATCCATTCACCATTTTCTAACATGGTAAAAAATGTAAAAATTAAGACACTGAATGTGAGTTAAGCTATATAATTACCTAAATAAATGCGTGTATATTAGTGTATTTTCCTGTTTAGCAAAAAACAAAACAAACAAAAATTCCACCACCAAATTTAATATGAAGTCTATATTTAGTTGCAAATCAATATGTTAATGGTTAACAACCAACAAAAATCATCCTTTCTTTAGGAAAACAACTAAAAAATTACAAATACAAAACAAAATTAAAATTGATTATTTAAATCAAGGTTTGCTTGCCGACTTAAATCATGATTATTAGTGATTTAAATTGTTTTGATTTAACTCAATTCACCTTATATGTATACAAAATATTAATGGCATTGAAAACGTAGATCAGGAGCTTCTGTTCACTCAATCTCATAATAAAAGGGGAGGGTAAAAAGAGGGAAGACTGAAAACTCATGTAGCACAAAAATAAAGATGTTGAGAACAAAATTAATGAAGGAACAAAAGGACAGGAAGAGAAGAAATTCTTTAATTGGCTATACACCAATGCTAGGAGCCCAGATAACAAACAAGAGGAATGGGTACTGCTCATTTATTAGCATAAATTCGATCTATAACTGAAATACAGTGGGATGATCTGCATGACTGGAATGTTAAAAATCAATGGTTATACCCTATACAGGAAGGACTGAGTAGGCAAAAGGGGAGGAGGAGTGGTATTATGTCAAAAATGGCATTGCATGTTTCCAAGTTACTGGTAATGAAGAAGGAAATGATCTGAATGCCTATGGATCAATGTCCTAACAAAGAAAGCACAAAATGGCACACTAGTTTATGTCTACAAACCACCAAATCACACTAGGGAACAGAATGCCTTGCTCCTTATGCATCTACCTCTAATGTGAAGCAGAAAAAAACCTGTGTGATTATGGGGGACTTGTATTTGAGTGGCATAAGGCCTCATGGTGCTAGTAATAAAGTATCCTTGGAACCTCTAAATATTATAGATAATAGATGACTAAATCAAAAAATGCTGCATCCAACATGGGAGAATTCTATATTAGACCTTGTCTTGACAGATAAAGAGGAACTGATCACAGAACTAAAAATTAATTTAGTTTAGGTACAAGTGATCGTGACTTAATCACATTTATAATGTGCCAACAGAATAAAGTCCATACCAGAAATAGATATACTTGGTACTTTAAAAGGGAAAATTTCAAAAGCTGAAAACAATTATGAGCCAAATCAGCTGAAAGGAAAATTTAATCAGAAAAATGTGACTGATAATTGTGAATTGTTTAAGAACACTTTATTAGAAGCCCAAAAAGCCACAATCACGAAATCGAGGAAGAAGGCCACGTTGGTTAAAAAATCAACCTGGTTTAGAGGGGAAGTGAAGGGAGCTATAAGAAAAGGGAAGCTGATATTAATGAACATAAATCAGAAGTTAGGAAATATAGAAAATTGGTAAGGGAAGCTAAGGACACAATGAGAAATCTATGACCAACAGAGTTAAGAACATAAAGGAGTTTTTAAAAGTATATTAGGAACAAAAAGAATCCTGACAATGGTATTGGTCCATTAGTAGATGGAAATGGTAAAATTATCAGTAAAGAGGCAGAAGGATTCAATAAATATTTCTATTCTGTATTTGGGAAAAAACAGATGATCTAGTCATGTCATATGATAACAGTCTTTCCTTTCTACTGGTATCTCGGGAGGATGTTAAACAGCAGCTAATAAAGTTAGATATTTTAAAATCAGCAAATCCTTACAACTTGTATCCAAGAGTTTTAAATGAGCCAGCTGAAGAGCTTACTGGACCATTAATGTAGACTTTAATTAAGTCTTGGAACACTTGGGAAGTTCCAGAAGACTGGAAGAAAGCTAATGTTGGGCCAATATTTAAAGAGGGAAAACAGGATAACCTGGGGAATTATAGTCCTGTCAGTCTGCCATCGATTCATTATCTCCAAGATAATGGAGCAACAAATATAGAACTCAATTAATAAAGAATTAAAGGAGAGTAATATAGTATATATGGATTTATGGAAAATAAATCCTGTCAAACTAACTTGATGTCTTTTTTAATGAGATTACATGTTTGGTTGATAAAGGTAATAGTGTTGATGTAATATACTTTGACTTCTGTAAGGCATTTGAGTTGGCACCACACGACATTTTGATTAAAAAAACTAGAACAATATATAATTAATATGGCACACATTAAATGGATTAAAAGCTGGCTAACCGATAGGTCTCAAAACGTAATTCTAAATGAGGAATCATCATCAGATGGGTATTTTTCTAATGGGGTTCCCGCAAGGATTTGTTCTTAGCCCAACACTATTTTACATTTTTGTCAAGAACCTGGAAGAAAACATAAAATCATCTGCAAACTTTGACACAAAAATTGGGGGAATAGTAAATAAGGAAGAGGACCAGTCATTGATTCAGAGTGATCTGGATCTCTTAACAAACTGAGCACAAGAAAACAATATGCATTTTAATCTGACTAAATGTAAATGTAAACATCTAGGAACAAAGAATGTAGGCCATACTTACACAGTGGGGGACTCTATCCTGGGAAGCAGTGACTCTGAAAAAAGATTTGGGCGTCATGGTCAATAACCAGGTGAACATGAGCTCCTAGGGCAATGCTGTGGCCAAAAGGGCTAATGCAGTCCTTTCATGCATAAGCAAGGGAAACTAGAGTAGGAGTAGAGGGGTTATTTTACCTCTGTAGTTGGCACTTGTGTGAGTGCTGCTGGAATACTGTGTCCAGATCTGTCATCCACAATTCAAGACGTTATTGATAAACTGGAGAGGGTTCAAAGAAGAGCTATAAGAATGATTAAAGGATTAGAAAACATGCTTTATACTAGTATACTTAAGGAGCTTAGCGTCACAAAGAGAAGGTTAAGGAGTGATTTTATTACAGTCTATGCGTACCTACATGAGACACAAATATTTGATAATGAACTCTTCAATCTAGCAGAGAAAGGTGTAACACAGTCCAATGGCTGGAAGTTGAAGTTAGACAAATTGAGACCAGAAATAAGGCGTAAATTTTTAGCAGTGAGGGTAATTAGCCATTGGAACAATTTACCAAAGGTCGAGGTGGATTCTTCATCGTGTGCAGTTTTTAAATCAAGACTTGATTTTTCCTAAAAGATACACTCTAGGAATTTTTTCAGGGAAGTTCTATGGCATGTTTTATACAGGAAGTCAGATTAGATGATCACAATAGTTCCTTCTGGCCTGGAATCTATTAATAACACAAGAACAAAGGCAAATTCAATGAAAAGTTTCAAAGTCAAAACGGATAAAAGGAAACACTTTTTTACACAATGCACAATCAGCCTGTGGAACTCATTGTCACAGTGTATCTTTGGGTCCAAGATCTGAGGAGGTAAAAGGGTTTAGACATATATATGACTAACAAGAACCTCCACAGTAAATATTAAAAAAAAAATCATTAATTTCAGGAGGGATATAAAGCCTCATATAGCAGGGCTTAAACCAACCTCTAACTATTGGGGAGCAGAAGGAAACTTTTAGGAGGTATTTTATCCCATAACTCCCTGCTGTGGACTTCTTACTCTTGTTCTGAAATATCCAGTGCTAGAAATTGTCAAAGACAGGATATTAGACTTGATGGACGACTGATCTGATTCAATATGGCAATTGCTATGTTCTCAAAAATCAGTGTCGGAATACATATGTATGTAACCATGGCAAACAATGTGCTAACACATGATTAAACTTGTAATGTGGATGAAACTTTAATACAAAAAGAGCAAGCATAGATAGAATGTAGTTTAAGTGCAACAAGAAATCTACTAATCCTTGGGTAGGAGAATATAGGGCCCAAATGCACAGTCACTTTTTCAACAAATGAGACATTACTTCTGTACTATAAACACAAATGTTCTTCCAATTACAGAGAAATACCATAGGTTTTATAATTGTTACGCCACAGGTTTCTTAGTATCACATTAGTTATATGTCTTGTTATTTAAAAAAATACTTTCAAAATGTTGTAAGTATCACTTATACACAAAGCCTTTAATAGAAACTCTTCCATCTTTTAAATGCAATTTCTTAAAATAAAATGTCTGGCTACATTTTAATTTTAGCAGCATACTCCTGAGCATAGGCCCATCCCTGCAGTCCTTATTCAGGCTCAAAGGAGTTCCCTCAGAAGAAGTCAGTGTCAAAATACATTTATTTTTAATACATGTCCCATGCTATTAATCTGGTCAGTCTAGAGTACTCTGGAGACAATGGAAACTGTTCTGTTACTTCTATAAAATTACAATATATTTTATATATCTGTTCTTTAGTTAAAATTGTTATAACCCCACCAAAGTAAAGTATTTATATATACATAAGGAAGGATGGCCCAGTGGTTAGAGTGTTAGCCTACAACCTGGGACACCCAGGATCAGTTCCCTGCTGTGCCACAGACGTCCTGTGTGATCTTAGGCAAGTTGTTCAGTCTCCCTGTGCCTCAGTTCACCTTCTGTAAATAGGGATAATAGTACTTCCCTACCTCACAAAAATGTCATGAGGATAAAGATGTTAAAAGTTCTCAGATACTGCAGTAGCAAGGGCCAGAAAAATATTTGGGATATACAGGCCAAAAACAGCTAAAATTATGATTTTGGTGAGTCTTGTTTGAAGATAGGTTTAACAAGCCTTAATGACCTCTCACACTTGCTGGGAATTTATCTTTTAGAATGTTGAGCTATGAAGATGTACAATTTTTTTGGTGTAATTAATGGAAGACTGAAAAATTGATTATTACTCTTGAAAAATAAATCATCATTGGCCTAAATATCAGGAAAAATAACGACCATAATCCATGACTGTTTAGCCAATTATTCCTTTAATAATTTGAGCTGAATCTTCCCATACAAAACAACAAGTTTATAGCAGATGTTGTAAACAGAATTTTATAATCAGATACTCACTTGTTACAGTGCTCTGTGATGACAAGCACACTATAAATGGACTTGCATCACATTACATACTTAAAACATAAATACCATTTTTGCTCCTTTCCACTTACTTTGCTATACCAATTTGATCTTGCAAAGTGCTCAGCACTCCAACCTTGATCCAGCAAAGCACTTAAGCATATGCCTAATTTTAAGCAAATGAGTGATCTTACTGACTTTAATAAAGTCAATGGGCCCACTCACATGCTTAAAGTTAAGCCTGTATGAAAGTGTTAATGGGATCATAGGCTTAGTTATCAGTGATATAGGCAACATTAAAAGCCTTCACAAGCACAGACACACCAGAATTAGGAGAGACTCCATGAGATACAATAAAAGCAAATCACCCCACAGAAAACTTTGTCAGAACAACATGGCCCAAAAGCCTCCTCACAAAGGCACTGAGGCCCCCATTTAGGAACAATACACTTAGGGACATGCTTCACTTTAAACATGTAAATAGTCCCAATGTAAACATGTAAATAGTCCCAATAGTCTCTTAGAAAAATCTGCCTTGATTTAGTTGGTCTTATCAGTCTACATTGAAAATGAATAGAAGACTCATGAGTACACACAAGCTCCTGCTACAGTAGTTCAGAAGACAGTCATTGTGTCTTTATAAACAATATTTTTCTTACATAGGTCCTATCTACATTGGCCAAGAAAAACATGTTAGCACATTTCTCAGGAACCATGTTTAAATATGGCTCGTTAGACAGAGCAACATGGTTTCCATGACCACTACAAAAGGGGCCTTAGTGTTGACCTCTTGTGTCTAGATCAGTGTTTTTCAACCATTTTTCATTTGCGGCCCTAAAAAATTTCAAATGGAGGTGTGGGACCACTTTGGAAATCTTAGACATAGTCAGCAGACCCCAGGTTGAAAACCACTGGATGAAACTGTGAATTATACTGCTTTTGTTTCTTTCAAACAAGGTTATTTTCAGTTAGAAAACAATTTGTTTTCATAAGGTCATTTTGTGTGGTCAATATTTTCAGTTACGGCTACTTGAAAATAAATTCTTCTAAAAAATTGGGTATGTTTTTCAAATTTTAGCTACCTCTATTGCCTTAAGAATAGTTCTTGAAAATGTAACATTTTAAGAACATGCTGGGATATCGTATTAATGTTAAAAATCCAGTTCTTATGCTGAAGTAGTAGTTTATGCTGTTTATAATTTTGATAACTAGTGTAATTAAACACAGCAGCATCTCTTGCTGAGATTTACAATATGAATTATTGCCCTTTCTCTTCAATGGACAACAAGTCAAACTAAACCAAAACATTTACTTAAAAGTAAAATGAAGCATTGTGAAATACCTGCTTGATTCTCAAGCAACTACCCCTTTATTGTGCTCTGTATCTGTCTACTCCATAGCACGCCTAGGAAGGGGAATGGGATAGTCCACTACTCACAATTTTCTTGCCCTCAATTGTAACATAAAATGTAATACATTATTCATTCCAAGCAAGGGTTTACAAATCAGCAGAGAAAAGAAATTGATTTAAAAGTGCTATATCAAGTAAAATTATATTTATCCCTAGTTTCAAATGACACCACAAGCATTGTAAATGTGTTTGTGGTTATTTATCCCAAAGACCTGCACTTGGACTTCTGATGAATATGACTAACTACCATTCTCTATTTATTACTCATTTCCTCCTCATCTTTCTCTTTTAAGTCATCTTTTTAAGAAATATAGTTGGATACTTGGATGTGTCTAGAATCAAAACAACCTGAATGTGTCTGCTCAAAAACAATTGCTCATTCACCTTCATATGACTCTGTTCCAAACAAAGGCCTTGTCTACACTGACAAGTTTCTGCGAAGTAAAGCAGCTTTCTGCGGTGTAACTCCTGAGGTGTACACACTGCCAAGGCACTTAGTGCGCAGAAACTGCGCAGCTGCAGCACTGTAAAAAAAAAAACACCCCGACAAGAGGCATAGAGCTTTCTGCGCCGGGGGTACAGCGCTGCGGTGCCAGTGTAGACACCCTGGTCGATTACAGCGCTGCGATTGGCCTCCAGGAGGTATCCCACAATGCCTGTTCTTGCCTCTCTGGTCATTGGTTTGAACACTACTGCCCTCCCTCAGGTGACCAACCGTGAGCCCCTTAAATTCCTTGGGAATTTTTAAAGTCCCCTTCCTGTTTGCTCGGTGACACATGCAGTGGTCTAAGCGCATCTTTCCAGGTGGCCATGCCTGCTCCACGCATCAAGCGATCCCGCACTTGGAGCAATGCTGAGCTGCTGATCCTCATCAGCATTTGAGGAGAGGAAGCTGTCCAGTCCCAGCTGCGCTCCAGCCATAGGAATTATGATGCCTATGGACAGATTTCACGATGCATGACAGAAAGGGGCCATGACTGGGACACACTGCAGTGCAGGGTCAAAGTGAAGGAGCTACGGAATGCCTACCACAAGGCATGGGAGGCAAACCGCCACTCCAGTGCTGTGCCCACAAGCCGCTGATTCTACAAAGAGCTGGACGTGATACTCGGTGGCGACCTCACCTTCACTGCGAAGGCCCTGGTGGATACTTCGGTGGTTCGCATGCCAGTCGAGAGTGGACCAAGCCAGGAAGAGGAAATCGAGGATGTGCAGGGGGAGAGGGACCCAGAGGCAGAGGACGACTCGGAGGTCAGAGATGAATGCAGCCTGGAGCTCTTCTCTACCCTGGAGGAGGCTAGCCAGTCACAGCTGTCGGATCTTGGTGAAGTGCAAACAGGAGAGGAGGCCCCTGGTAAGTGGTTTTGATTTTGGGAATCACTGAAGCAAGTTGTTGGGGGGCAGGAAGGTGGCAGAAAGCAGGCTTGTTTCTGTATGATGCGTGTACCACCACATGCCTACTCTGAGCAGCCGAACAGGGTGTTGATCGACTCCCTCACTTCATGGGAATCTGCCTCCGAGATTTCCAGGAAACTGTCATGGAGATACTGGGCAATCCGCTGCTGCAGGTTGTCAGAGCTACTTTATTTCTTGGCCCATTAAGGGTAACTTTCCCATGACATTCTGCTGTCACGGGGGGGGGGGAGAGGGGGGCAGCGGGAGAGACCATAGCTGCACACAAGCAGCCGCATGAGGGCCAAGGAGGAAGCCACAGTCTTGGAGAAGACCCTCCCTTGATTCCCTGCTCACACTCAGCACCCTATATATCTTCCATAATGAACACAGCCTGTGGAAAATGTGGAGACAGTAATGGTTATAAGGCCCCCAGCTACACTGCTGGCTCTCCCCAAGAGCCATGTGCCCAGTGTACAGTACGGTCCTGGAACACTGATTTCCCCTGCCCCTGCAGTTACTCACCATTTTGGGGGTCTTGTGGCTCATGGGTGCGTGCCTGGGGTCAGACAGTTAGTGACAGGTATGTGAATACTGGCTGTGTTTTAAATCACTGAATCAGTGGTCAGTGTGTTGCAAACAATACTGCTTCTGTAAATGTTGTATTTTGGCTTCACAGATGTGATCTTGGGAGCCCAGTCTCCCTCTTTGTCATCGCCGGCTGAATGGCTGCACAGAATTAGAAAGCGGCCACGAAGAACTAAAGAGGACTTTCTGCATGATGTCATGATGCACTCCGCAGCCAAAAAACAAGAATTGAAGGAGTGGTGGGACAGCCAGGAAAGGGACTGAAAGGAGAACGCGGCACACCAGAACGAAGCCACGGAGCAGCTCTTAAAAGTTACGGAGCGCCAACCGGACACGCTCCGGGCGCTACTAACACTACAAACCGAGCAGCTCCGTGCTTGCCCTCTCCTGCAGCCGCTGTCACAAAACTCTTTCTCATGCGCCCCCCAGACACCACCACGCTTATCAACCTCCTGGCTCCAGTCTGTACCTGCTGCATACCGCTTCTGCCCCATTGCAGTCCAGCCCTGCGGACTCCTAGTAGCCACGGCACTCAACACCCATCCCTCTGCAGTTTAGCCCTGCTGAAGTTCAGTACCCGCTGCACTGTACTTCAAAGGACACGGCTGCATATGATACTGGACATACACAAATCTTTAACTGTCCTGGGACCCCACCTCCATTTGGGACCCTCCCTTCCTATCCCCCACAGTGCTGATGTGTTTTTTTGTTTGTCTCTCTCCTTCGGTGGTTGTTTTTTAATAAAATAATTGTTTTGGTTTGAAAGCAATCTTTATTTCATTAATTGAAAGCAAACAGAGCCCTGCAAAGCAACATGCAATTTTCTTAAACCTTCACAGTGCATCGTCTGCACCAATCACAGTTACTTCCTAGCATTACAAGCACTGGACTCCCAAGCATAGAAACAAATATTAGTGGATTTCGGCTTCAAATTGCTGCCTCAAGGCATCCCTGATCCTTAAGGCCCTGCACTGCACCCCTCTAATAGCTCTGGCTGTTCAAATTCAGCCTCCAGGCACTAAGCCTCAGCAGTCCAGCCCTGAGTGAAGCTTTCACCTTTCCCATAACAAATATTATGGAGCATACAGCACGCGGCTATAAGCATAGGACTATTGTCATCAGCCAGGTCCAGCCTCCCAAATAGGCAGTGCCAGCGGGCCTTTAAACGGCCAAAAGCACACTCAACAGTCATTCTGCACTTACTCAGCCTGTTGTTGAACCGCTCCTTGCTGCTGGCAAGGTGCTCCGTGTATGGCTTCATAAGCCACAGCATTAAGGGGTAGGCAGGGTCTCCCAGGATCACAGTGGGCATTTTGACTTCCCCTATGGTGATCTTCTGGTTTGGGAAGAAAGTCCCTGCTTGCAGCTTCCTGAACAGGCCAGTGTTCTAAAAGATGCGTGCATCGGAGCAGCCTGCATTAATGTCCGTGAAATGCCCATGGTGATCCACAAGCGCCTGGAAAACCATAGAGAAATACCCTTTCCGATTAATATACTCATGGCTAGGTGGTCTGGTGCCAGAATTGGAATATGTGTGCCATCTATCGCCTCTCCGCAGATAGGGAAGCCCATTTGTGCAAAGCCATCCACAGTGTCATGCACATTGCCCAGAGTCATGGTCTTTCAGAGCAGGATGCAATTAATGGCCCTGCACACTTCTGTCAACACGAGTCCAACGGTCAACTTTCCCACTCTGAACTGGTTAGCAACCGATTGGTTGCAGTCTGGAATAGGCTGCTGCCACACGCTTCTCCAACAACAGCGCTGCTCTCATTCTCATGTCCTTGTGCCGCAGGGCTGGAGAGAGCTCATCACACAGTCCCATGAATGTGGCTTTCCTCAGCCGAAAGTTCTGCAGCAACTGCTCGTCATTGCAGATGTGCATGACGATGTGATCACACCACTCAGTGCTTGTTTCCTGAACCCAAAAGTGGTGTTCCATTGTGGTCAGTTTCCCTTCAGCGCTCTCTGAGTGGCGCTGTAACTGCCAGCAATGTAACTCTGCCAATGTAGACATACCCAAAAAAAGGTCATCACTACCATTTTGCTCTCTCATCATCACACCACCAAGTGTGATAGTATGTGGCATGTTGACATCAGTAAGGCCAAAGCACACAGAGCCCAACAAAGCAAAGTGCTGAGAACCCTCATTCTGAATGACTTCAGTGGATGTTGAGAGAGCTTAGTATTTCATGTGAGGTACTCTGCACATTTCAGGAAAGGGCCCACAACCCCAAAAGGCTCCAAAATTTAAAGAGTTCCAAATCATTGTCTAGTCTCTAGTTTTAACTTGTCATCTCTGGAAAGCAGAGTGAATAGGGCCAGCAACGTGAAAAAAAACAGAATTATCAATAAGAAAAGAAAAGCAGTAGTACTTTCTTAGTGCTAGAGGAGACAATGTTTTTAAAATATACACTGTCCTGTAACATTCTCATTGGTTTTGCTATTTCCCTTGTATTTTTTCCTCATGAATCATACCATCTGAAAGTAATATAATGACTTTTACTTAAAGCCAAGCAGTGAAATGTTGGGTATTGTTAACAACTGGAGAGTATGGTTACCTTAGGATGAGGAGTATGGTTATTTGGACTTAGTCTGATTTCTGCTCTCTTTGAGAAGTAGCAATCTCTTGATAAGATATTCCCTTTGATTTAAAGGTGAACTACAAAGCAACTATTTTTAAATGGTTAAGATCCCAAATTATTAACAGATTATAAGTCACAACTTGAAGATCCTACATAGCTCCTACAAGAACTGGTATTACAAATATTTAAATATGTGGAATATAATTTGGAAGGAAAGTGAAGGAGGCACTGATTTCAAATATTATGTTTTAAAAATCTAAGCATATTTGAAATTTTAAGACTGAGCCTCATTCTCCATTCTTTTGCACCAGTTTTACATCAGTGACTCCACTGAAATTAATGGAATTGTAAAATTGAGAACAGGGTATGAATCAGTCTCTGCATTTATTCTGTTCGGCAGGTTTGCCAATCCCAGACATTCACAAATCACAAGTCTCCCCAACCCCCACCAAAAAAACCTCACGAGACTTGCTAGGTAAATATGTTTTAAATAAAAGTCACATTGTTTATGGCCTGCCTTTTGATTTTTTTTTTAAACCACCTTTAGGGGAAAGCTACCAAACCCCAACTTGTGTGTAATTATCTCAGAGTCAACATTCAGACTTAAATACACACACAAAAGTGCAGCCTCCTTGTTCACTGATCACAGGGAACTCATCCTCTCCTGTCCTCGGGATACAATGAGCAGTCCTCCTATTCTTCTCTCTCACCCTCCCCAACTATACAGAAAAGAGAGCTGCTGCATTCCCTCTCTTTGCATGCTCTCCCAGTCACTTATCCTAGTCTACATTCACTTGACTGTCATAGTTCCTTCTCTTTTTCCTGACAAACTTCTGCGCATTCCATTTTTTTCTGCCAGGCCAGATTCCCCTGAACCACCTCTCAATCTGCTTTCTGCTTCTCCAACATTCCTCTGACCCCTACCCAGTTCCCTAAAACATTCCCTCTCACTCCTGCTGCCCAACGTCCAACTTCTATTACCTGCACATTTTCCCATCACATGGTGACCAAAGGGAACTGACTTCCCCAAGGGTAGCCTAGCTTCAGCCCCATTAAAACAATGTGCAAGATTATGCTGGAGCTAGAGGTATAACTTCTAGTTTGAGTAAACATAAATGCACTAATTTTAAGCAAGGCACCATACTAAAAACAGAAGTGTAGCTGCAGCGGTATGAGTAGCAGGAGGGGCTAGCCCCCTAAGAACATATCTTATGTTTGTCAGACGGATCACACTGAGGGCAGCTAGCCTATCCCGTGACTTGCGGTGCTGTGGCTACACTGCTATTTTTAGCATATTAGCTTCATCAGAGCTAGCACAGCTTTGTCTACTCGAGCTGGAAATTACACCTTCCAGCTCCAGTGCAAACAGAGGCAGTGCTAGCCCACTGCGGGGCCCTAAGCAGGAATATTTTGGGGGCCCGCCACACATAACAAAAGCGAATAGTGGGCCCCCTGGAGCTGCTTGGGGCCTTAAGAAACTGCTTAGTCTGCTAATGCCTAGTGCCGGCTCTGAATGTAGAAATACCCAATGAGAGATAACATCCATTTTTGCTGGGGGCAGTCACGCTTTTCATTTACAAAAGTTAAAGCAACATGGTGACTATTTTGGTTGAAGGCTAAATTTCACAAGACTGAAGGCAAAAATCAGAAATTTAAAAATCATCATTGAAGGGGCTTAATCCCTATCACCTGCTGAGCTAGTGAATGCACCTAATTGGTCATGCTTTGCACCTGGTGAGGTGAGTAGCTAATTGACTCTTAGCCAGAGGGGGTGGAGCTAAGCCATAATAGGTAGAGTGAAGGAGCCAGGGCCCTCTCTGGCTGAGGGTTAGGTTACATAGAGACAATAGAGATGGTGGCAGCAGTAGAAGCAGAGTTCCATTTGAACTTGTGTCTGGATTTGTTTGATACCCTGGAGCAGAGACAGGTAGCCACCAGGAAGTGCTGGGGCTAAAGATAGTGGTAACGTCCCAACTGATGCAGGGCGGGTTTTCTGAGGGTAAGTGAGCCCTACCACAACCACCAAACACACACTGAGGATCATGATAAAGCCAAGTGATTTGGCAATACTGGCTTAGTGCAAATGCTGGCACTGCCCCTTCTTCCCAACAGGTGCAGAGGAAGGAAGCCTTAGATGCAGATGGCTCTGATGGCAGCAGAACCAGTGTGATTTTGCTGAGTGGGATTTTAGGATGCTAGAAACCCAGCTTCGTGTGCTTAGACTTGACAAGAGGGACAAAATTTGTTCCTTTTAAAATTCTGGAGTATCAAAACTTTTTGTAATTGTGTTGTAATTTATTTGTAATGCCAATATTGTTTTAAAAGAAATTCATAAGCAAAAAGCAGTATTTCCAACCCCAAGTGTGAAAAAACCAAGAGTGAGAACCTGCCCAAAATCATTAAATTAGCTTAAACATCATTAGGGCTTTTTTAAACAATAAATCTCTATTAAATTATCTTGTTTATAAAATCATCTTGGTGATTCAATGTGCATGTGACAACTACACATGGGAAAAATGTGGACACACAAATACTAGCCCCGGCTCTCCTTTGTGGTGCATTTTGATTTTAAGACTGGTCCAATGTCAAGGCTTCCTTCAGAAATCACGAGATAAAATACACTCAGTAAAATTTAGAACATCTTTAATTTCTGAAGTGTATAGCAGAAGCCACAAGGAGATACAAAACTCAGGTATTTCATGGATTTTCCACATTTTTGAATTTGTATTACTGAGAGTCAGGTCACAGGCTAAAGTACATACACTACTTAAAGACTCAAAATAAAAACATGCTGTATTGTTAGCAGCTGGTTCAAATACAGTAAAAACCAGTGAAATATGGGAACTAGAATTCTCACAGTAAGAAGTTTTCACTTTAGCCCTAATCTTGCCATGAGTTTTGTATGGGGGTCCCCCAACCTAGATGTCACTTCAAGAGAGGGGAATCTTAAATAGCACGATTCATCAGAGAATCTCAAAATGTTTACCAGAAATGAAGGGAGACGACAGTAAGCATCACACTTAAGCATCACACTTCTGATTAAATCTCCTTACCTGCTGTTAGAAATAACATTTGATATTATTAAAAGCAAGCTTTTGTTTTGTGCATTTACTACCTTGTCATGTAGTTTCTTGTTTATGGGTTTTTCTAGAGAAACAAGAGGAGAAAAACGTTCTGTAACCGTGAAAGCACTGAGATTGGCCAGGTAACTTAAGAGCACCTGTAATACTTCAAATTTTAACGTATTCAATTTCAAGTCGTTGTTGGCCCTTCACATAATGAAGTCTTAGGACCAACCCTGTACTGGCACCACGTGGTCGGACCATCTCTAAAGTCAATGTGGTTTCACGCAGACACGGATCGCCGGGCTCAGAGCCTTGGTCAAGGCCACCCGTCAGTCGGTCAGGATTAGAATCCTGCTCTCCACGAGCCCTGGGCTGAAGCCACCTTCCCGGTGCCCCCCCCGGTCTCACGAGTCCCGCGGTTCCTCTGAGCCAGCAGGCCACTGCGGCAGAGCAGCGCCCGGCGTTCAGGGGATGAGCCAACAGCTCCGTGGGGGAACTGCCAGCTCAGGACACTGCGCCGTGCCACGCATCCCTGAACCTCCTGGTCGGAGGAGGCAGTGGCCCAGAGGTGTCAGGGAAAGACCGCCCCGTAATCTCCTCCTGAGGGAAGCCACCCTACAGTCTCACACCCCCGGTGGGGACCTTCCTGGATACGGGGTAAGACGCAGCCTTCCCCCTTCGTCCCTCCCTCACCTACCTGCCTGACCCGCAGCTTCAGGATCTCCCCCTCCCCCACACCAGAGCTAAAGGGCCTGCCAACAACGCTCCTTGCTATTGGCTGGCGAGCGTCCCAAGCCACCTCCCCATAGGTCGAAGCAGAGGGGGAGGAAAGGGACGCCGGGAAAAATGAGCCCTCTTTCCTCCTATCAACCGGGAGGAAGCTAAGATGGCGGCCTTGGCGACCGGCGGGGCGACGCCGAGTGACGGGGCTACTAGCTTCCAGCGGAAAGTTCCTGCTAGCAGCCGCCTGGCCGCTATCGCGGGCACCCGGCCCTCGGTGCGCCACGGGCAGCTGCTGCTCTCCAGCGGGCTCCCCTCCCTGGATTGTGTGCTAGGTTGGTTCAGAGCCGGGACCCGGCCTCGCAGCGCAGGATACTGGCTGACTGTCCCCCTCCTGCTGGCTGCCCCCTTCCTCCTATTCCTTGCCCGTTCCTCTTCCCTTCCTTACACCCGCAGCCGCCTCAGTGCCGCCTCCCGATTTGTGGGAGACTCTTTCTGCCAGTCCGACCCTCCCCAAAGCGTCGCTGACTTGGGGAAGGGGTGTGGGAGACTCCTCACCTGACACTCATCCTCGAGGTTCCTTATTCTTGCGGGGTGTGGGGGAGATGCGCGTAAAGGTCCTTGCAACCTGCTTTGTGGGGTTAGACGAGTGCACCGAGCCATGTGGGCTTCGTACCCGTTTATACTTTTTTTTTCTGGAGTGGAATGATTTGATGTGCCTGGTTTTTCCCAGTGAGACACTTGCTATCTCAGTCTTCATTTATTTCAAATCTTTACACATTCAGACTGTCACAGAAGGGGGTGGTTTACTGGACTAAGCCTCAAATTATGAAATCGTGCCAAATACATCCCTAGTGTAGTTGCCTTCTGTGGTGTTAGACCTTGGAAGCGTTTTGGACATGAACTTGGAACTGTGGGTTTGAAGCCCAGGGTCTCAGCTCAGATCCTATCTAAATTACTCTATTTTCAGCCATTGATGGCTAGCCACTCATATAGCTCCAGTTCTATAACATTGTAGAAAAGCAATGTGTAAGAACTAAGTATTATTAATGTATTTTTGTAAATTAGTTAAACTGCTATACTGTGTGGTTTGCACCAGCACAATTTACACAGATTTCAAACGGGCAAGTTCCACCATTGCAAATAGTGGCATTGCCTGTCTATGCTAGGCTAGGGGGTTGCACTGGTGCAGCTATCCTAATGACTGATTGTCAATAGCTGTTTAGGTAGATCCTCAGTATAAACAAGTTTTTAAATTCCAGGTGTCACAGGCATGACTCAGCCCTTTCATCCCTGGAGGCAGATATCTGTAGGGCTAGCATTTTACAATGTTTGGGCATCTACAGGTGAGGTAATAAATGGTAGAATGGTGTCTGATCTTTGGAAATGATTCTTCTGCCTTGGTGTCCTAAATCTCTCTTCTCCATCCTCCCCCTTTCCTATGCTGTACATCATGTAGAGAGGGAGGAGAGAACACTTCTGCTATCTTACCAAGAATGGTGATCCATGTTAGGGAGAGAGAAACATCCTTCTTAAGGGAGAGACATGTAGCTGCATTTTATTCCTACTGTATAATTTGTAAAGCACTTTGAGAAGAAAAGTACAATATAAATGTAAGAGAACTAAACTGACCATCCTGATTTTTGTGCATGTTCTATTTTATAAAGTGTGGGGTTTGACCCGTCTGTGTTTGCTGTACCATGCTGTGCATTTCAATCTTCTGAGCCACCATCTTCTTGCTTACATAATGATTAGTGCTGTATTTGATAAGGTGAATTAGGGAAACTTCTTCCTACATACTCTGTACCCCATTTAAGCTATCTCTTCCCTGTCTTTAAGCATTCAGTAACTCCCCAGCCTCTAGAAAAAATATTTATTTCGAGAGAGAAAATGAGAACTTAGTGAGATGTTAATATTAGGTGAACCACATGAAAGCCCTTCGTCCCCAGAAATAGCAACTTTTGAAACAACCTTTTTTTGAAGGAATCCAAACCATGGGTGACTGGCAGGTTTACAAAATTCAGATTCATTTCACTGAACCTTCAGTAACCTCCTGGCCTCAAGGAAGTCTTTCTCCTTGCTTCCTTTATATAGCTTGCAGCTGTATATATGTGATCCCTTGCTAAATTGATTACAGCATGCATGAAGACCTCTGTATAGATTTTTCTCCCTGTTGCCTACTAACAATTTCACAGATAAATAATTGTCAATGTAGTATATTGTATTTCATTGTTATCAGGACTTATAGTGTGTTTTTGTTTTTTTTTTGTTTGTTTTGAAAAAACTCCTTTATTTTGCAGAAGATATTTACAATAACACCATGCACAAACTTCCTTCGTTCACAGTTGGGCTTCAAAGAAATGTTTGTGTAAGCTCCCTACCCCAAGGAACAAGTGTGTGAATATTAAAGCAAGAGGCATATGTTAAAAAGAGCATTTGTAATATGTACAGATCTAGGATAGAATAGGGACCATTAGGGTTGTGGTGAGGCTTGTCAGTGACTAGCTACATTGTCCCCCAAACTTTGCCAACATACCTGTTAAAAGTACACTAAATACAGTTGTATATCGCTACTTTAAATAACTGTTCAATACTCTTTTCACTTTAGACAATGGGGAGCTGTGTCCTTTTTCTTCTACGCTAAAATGATCTTTTATTTTTAAAGCAGCTACTCCTGTCCTGCCCTTCATTCATGAACTTGATATTTGAACCAAATCTGTTCCATGCAAATCCTATCCTCTGTTGTGAGAAATGCTGACTCAAGAAGTTGTTTGTGGGGTGGCTTTTTATTTGTGGGTTGTTGTTGTTTTGTTTTGTCTTTATGCTGAAGAAATTCCATAGTATTTCACATAACATTTTTTTATTGTATCCCTCGCTTTGCATATCAGTCTTTCATTTGGGTTTCTAAGACTGAGAGTTATTCATTATACTTCTTAGCATGATCATTTCCATTCATATAGTATGGAAGTTCCAACACAGAGACACAGCATTATCCCCAGACATCGCAAATAGGAGTTAGTGAAATCATGCTGGTAAAAATACACTTGTAATTACAATTACAGCCTGTATCCCAGCATTAGCACAGCAGTAAAAAGAAACTGTTAAGAAACCATTAAGCAAAGATAGAACTTGAAGAGGACTATATAGTAATTTAAATTGCCCTCCGTATACTTGTTGAACTGGTTCTACTGCAATTTACTGTTGTAAACTATTTTTTTCTTTAACTTTCTCTTTTCCAGAAAGAGAGGGGCAGCTAAATGCAGTAAGTTTCTGATCCAGCAAAGCACCGAAGTCTGTGCCTAACTTTAAGGACACAAGTAGTCCAGTTAAAGACAGTGGGACTACTCGTATCCTGAGTTAGGCACAGGCTTGAGTTAGGGAGCTGTGGCCCATAGAAATATATTGTTACATTTTATAAACTGTCATTGTCTTGTAGAGTATATGTCATATACTGAAAGCTTTTCTGTCTCAATTGGTTCAACCAAGATAGTATTTGTAAAACACTGAAGATGCAAAATGTTATACAAATGCTAAGTATTAGTTTTACTGATGGTTTTTCCTAATTTTATCAACTTACTGTTCCCTTTAAATCAGACAGATTCATACTTCTAGTAGACTTCCATTTCTGTCAGTATTTTTTAAATACATAATAAAGCTGTATATGCTCTAAGCAGGAATATAGCATATGATAATTCTTCTGTCTATTCCACTCTTCAGTGGAAAACATTGTTCTCCAAAATCATATCACCAGTATTTTCTCCTTCCAAATGCATCCTATAAGAGATACGTGATTTATATTATGGTTTCAATCTTTTCTATGCAGTTCCAACAATTCTCTTTTTCTTATTCAAGCCTCAAATCTGTATGGTGGTGCAGAAAATGAACTGCTTGTTCTCTCCTGCTCTCAGCTAGAACCATGATAACCAGTACCATACATAAAGGACTGAGTTGCCAAACTGAGGAACAAACAGGTTACAAATGCATAGCAGTAATAGGGCCCTTCAAAAGGATTTTGAAGCATTTTAAAATAACCTTTCTTTCCTTTCATTCTGTCAGCTTTCTATTTTCTCTCCAATCTATTTCACACCAGTTCACTTGTTTCTCCACGTATAGAGAGAGAGGTGTGTGTGAAAATTCCATGGTAACCATGTACTAGTTTCATATACCATCTAATACAATAAAGTTATTTAAAGTATTTATTACATCTGATACAGTAAAATGATCCTCTGATCCTAGGAAATGCCAAGCTGGGTTGTGTTTTATGCCCTAAATATTCAGGCAGGTACTGTAAATCTGGCCTGTAAAAAGTGGTAGTGTGCAAAAAAATCCTTGAGATGGAACTTATTTTTTTTTTTAAAAATCTGATTTTGCTGACAATTTGTCAATCCAGCACCCTCTCAGTACAAGTTGCTGTTTTTAAAATGTGCTGCTTCTGCCATGAACATGAGAAGAGAGTTTAAAATCTTGATAATGGTGGTGATAAAAAAATATATATAATTACCTGTGGATTTCTGAGCTTGTCCCATTTTGTGTGTGTAACTACTGTCTCGTAAGGTCTTTGAGGCTTGAGCTGTTTGTGTATTGCACAGAGCTAAGTGCACTGCTGGTGCTAAACAAATAATGTTCTTCATAATGGTGTGCATTTAAAAAAAAAAAAAAAAGACTTTCTTTAGCCCTGCACTAAATTGTTCACTCCTCTGATTTGGGAAGAAAAACTCCCATTCAACCTACTGTTCTGTTGGCAGAAGAAGCACAGTTAACATAAGACATTAACATTCAAACTGGCATATTGAACTTTTGGAATACTTTTTGCAGGCCCCATCTATAGCTATTTTTTACTTTTGAGCAAATAAAGTGCAACAACAATCTGAAAATTCAGAATAATTTTGTATACTTAAAAAGGTAGAATTATTCTAACAGTCGCTGACTAGCTAGAAAGTTTGTAGGTGTAGTGTAAAATGTTTGATTTAAGTTGTTTGCCATAACTACTAATAAGAAATTATATGATCTGACTAAGTAGTGTGGCTTAGTCTCGGTGATACAAATGGGGATTTAATCACAATATGAGTTCTTTATACAGTGCAGTTATACAATGGCACAGTGACTTACTGCTGAAATTGTGACATCAGCATGTCAATGTAATTTTCAAAATGTAATGGAAGAAGGATATTATGATGGCAAATGAGGTGACAATATTGTAGCTTCTGTGACTGCTACAGAAGTCCTGGGACTTCTGTGTAGTTGAAAGGTAACTGTATAGTAATATTCCTGCATGCAAGTACAGTGAATTTTGACTGAACGGTCTATGATGATGATGTATTTCACCATATATTTTTGCCTGTAGTTTTAACCATAACTACAGAAGATGCAAAACTGTCAGATGGGATTTGCTCTGTTGGATGTTACTGTTATGTAACTATGTAAATAATTCTTCTAACTAGTTATATTTTGTAAATTGTACTGAAGGTGCTTTTATTCTTTCTCTCCCCGCCTCCCCAGTTTCTGTTAGAATATTTGATCACTGTAAAAATCACTATATTTTTTTGCTTCTTGTCACTTGGAAAATCCCAGTTCTGACCTCTTCCTGGCATGCAGCAGTTTGATATCCTGGGTTAATAGCTCAGTTTGCTCTATTAGCACACTTAGTTAAATTTGTGTATTTCAGTAAAATTAGAAATGGACCTAACCTAATGCTGTACTGTACACTCCTGAACTTTTGGAAGGATTGGATCCTTTACTGACTTTGCAGCTGGGCTTAGGTTTAAGTTTTTAAATGTTTATTTTCCAGTTCTATAGTTTCTAACTTTTTTGTATGTATACAAAATTTTCTTAATTTACAATTGCTTATTAGCATACCTTCATCGTGGTGTATATCCACCAAGTATCCTGCCATTCAGACTTCATGTTGCAACATTAATTCCATAATCATAATCAATAGACTGGACCATAAAGGAAAGAATATTGAATTAAAACAGTTGCTAATAGACATAAGAAGAACCACACCACTTTAAAACAAAAATATCCAGAACCACTTTTTTATTCTAATTTTTGTTGACAACGCCTTGCAACAGTCAAAGGCACTGGTGACAATTTTTAGACATGTTGTGTCTAGCTAATATTGGAGTTATGAAAAAAGTATAGTAATGTGAAAATAAATAACTGCTTTATTTGGAAGTTGCCTGGTCTGGTATTCTCTATTGTTGTATTGAATTTAAAATCACTTGCTGACTCTTATCAGGTTGTGGAGAACAATTCTAGCAACATCAATGAGTTAAAAATGAATTCATGTAGATTGATAATAGATGCAGGACATTTTGCCTCTCCATCATCACTAAGGATGAGATAGTTAGTGACTGAAAGTTGCCCACTGGTGGTTATTTCGCCTGTATAAAACAAGCTTGTGATCTTGGTCCCCCCTTTTGGATATATTCCCAACATTGCAATTGGTACTAATGTTCATAGTCACAGCAGCAAAGCTAAAGATTCCATTTCTTACTGAAATCAGCTGGAGTTGTATCAGGCACTAAATTGGCATATAGAATGAACTATGCCTATCCCTACAGGTGGTCCATGTAGGCCAGGGTTGACACTCTTATCAAGAGCTTAGGAAGTAATTACCGTTGTACGTGACTCTACCTGTTCGGTGGAGAGGGGATTTCAGTCTCTATGCCTGTTTACCTGGCATCTTCAATGAGCTCTACATTTGCTTTTAGAAGAAGATATAATTGTATTATATTGGCAAATGCGAAACACCTTAGCAGACTAGTTAACAATAATAGCATGATAGAACTGCATTGACTATATTTTTCCATCACAACTTTCTATGGTTTCTTAATAAATGCTCATAAGGAATTAGAGGAGCAAATTGAAATCCAAATTCCTTGAAATACAAATTAAAATGTTTTTCTCCCAGTATAAAACATGGAAGTAATTTTAGATTTTTTGGGGGGTGTGTCAGATCTTCTCTCTTTATAGATAATTTAAACTTGTTTTGACACTAAGGCCAGAATTCTCAAACCTGGTTTCATAAAGTTAGGTTCTGAAGATGTATTAATGTGCTGAACATCTTTCAGTTGCCAGTGGAATTTCTGCTTGACCAGCCCTTTTGAAAATTGGGCTGGTCCTTGAAATACTCAAAAAGCAATTTAGGAGCTTCATTTCAGACACTTTGATCTGAAATTTTTGGCCTAAATTTATTCCTTCTAAACTTCTGGCGGAGATTTTAAGTGTTGCACCTTAGTTTATTTGTACCAAACCATACGTTTAAAAAGTCCTCATATTTGGGCTTAAGTCAGTTTGACTTTTGGATAAAGTTTAAATAGCTGGACCAATAGTTCAAAAGAGATTTTCTAGGACGGGGCCTGCTTAGACATCAAACTTATTCCTAAAGCTCTCTTATCTATTCTCTTCATCTCCACTTAGCTATCACCTATTCACGTCAATAGTAATTATTAGTATATGTCCAGGGAAAATAGGATATCCCTATACCCTTCCAACTTCTCACCTTCCCTTTGTTTCCCCCATAAGCCCCCTTTCCCCCCGCCCAAATCACAGCCCATGTACATACTCTTAAGATGTTAATAATGTAAACTATACTTAATTTGCCCTGGAAATAGTTTGTACAATGTGCATCAAACAAGTTCTTGAATACAGATGGAAAATAGTTAGCAAGATCACTTTAACCATGGAGCTTTCTCTAGGAACAACTTTTAAAGAGAATATATTTACAGCTGGTATTTATTCCATTTGTAGCTCACACATGATACAACATCCTTTCTTTTTTTTTTTTTTTTAATAGTGATAACTGACGTACGTATTAGCTGTGCAGAAGTACCTTTTGGTTTGAGCAACACTTAAATACTTAATTATATGTGTGTGAGTGTGTGTAATCTGTAAGAAATCTAAAGAGAAATTGTGTAGTCAGTATAATAGCTAAATTAATTAGAACAGGAATATTTAAATAAGAAAAAATATTAGCTGATACAGAATTGTATTAACTAAAATTTCTTACTGCAAAATAGTAACCATTAGGCTCTTCCTAAACTTAGGGCGGCATATAGAGAACCGACACTGCATGCTTCCCTACCATGGGTGTAAATAGCAATATAGATGGTGAGGCGTTGCTTAGGTGAGTAAAGGCATGCCAGAATATTAGCCTACAACAAGAGAACTCAATAGGTGGACTGCAGGCCAAATCCAGACCGCCAGATGCTTTTGAACAGACCCTGAAATAAATATATATATATTTTTTTACTCTGTTGTTGTTGTTGAGTTATTTTCTCTGGAGTCTGGACCTTGACGATACCTTGATCAAGAAATTGGATCTTAACAAAAAATAATTGACTACCCTCTGCCCTACACAGCTCTCTACACACTAAAGCAGTGGCTCCCACATCTACATTGCTATTTTTAGCAATGTAGCATCCTGCTGCTGGAGGCTTTCCTTGCTCCTGGGAAAGGCTCCAGAAGCTGGGAAAGGCTTTGGCAGTAGGGAAGCAGCAGAGAGAGGCTTCTGCAGCAAGGAGCTGCTGGAGTCTTTCCTTACTGCCTCCCACACCAGAGCCTTTCTCTGTCATGAGCAGCTACATAGGGCAATATGGATACAGCCTGCCTTTCACTTCAGCTTGTAGCTACGTATACCCTATGTGCCGCCACAAGTGTAGACAAAGCCTCAGTTGCCCTATTTCCCCAAAATATAATTCAGTAAAACATACAGAACTGTTTGCAGTACTAAATTTATTATAAAAATGTTTTATCACTTCATACAGGTAGGATAGCCTTGTTTGCTGCAGTGAATATTTTAGTTGTACAGCTGGGACAAACATAGGCCTACTTTCATATTTGGCTGCTTCATAAAAATGTGTAAATTTGTAAGATTTCTTTCATAGTGAGCTGTCTATTCTCTGCCATTGTAGTAGTGGTTTCTAAAACAACTTTTTTCCTTCCTCCTTCCACTTCAGTTCTGTTAAGGATAGTTAACACTCTTCTTTATTTTTAAGAGAATTACTTATTTTAGGAGAGTGGCCACTTATACTAGCCTTGCAAAATTCTACTTGTCCCATGTAAAGAATTTTTTTTATAAATGTGCAAAATAGTAGGTTTTTCTTTCATTAAAAGGATGGTTGTGGAGGCTTATGTTTGGGCTGGTAAATATTATGCTCACTTTATAAAACTGACTGATGGAATGACCTCATTGATATTATAAATTCTGAGGTGGAGATCAAGAAAATCAACTCTAATGTAGTCACAATTCAAAATGTGTAGTAATGAATTCAACTGTTCTTTCAAGTGTACTAAGATGTAAGACAGGTTTCTCAAACTGAATATTAATTTCAGCTAACATCAGTTTTTTGCTATGTTCATTTAATCATCAGTGATTGGTACATAATGACTAGTTATTTAAACAAAATGGGAATAGAAAAATATTGATGCTCTTAGCTAAACAAGAGGATGGAGTGTATCCTTATTTTTTAACAACCAGTTATGTTTATCCCGGCAGGCCTCTAGATATTAGAAGTGTCAAACAAGGAAATGCTTTTTGAGTACAAGCTTAATCTCTGAGATTTTATGTACTTAAAGGTCCCATTCGACTCTCATTGGGTGAAATCTGGCTCCACTGAAGTCAATAAGAGTTTTTACCATTTACTTCAGCGTAGCCAGAATTTTCCCTGTTGACATCAATGCGAGTTGGATGAGCCCTTGTTGAGGTACTCTGCATAGTTAATTGGTGGCCGTAGAGTTAGTATTATTAATCGCTGTTAAATATGGACCCAATCCTGCACATTTTTATTCACATGAGTAGTCCCACTAAAGTAAGTGTTTGATTAAGGCTCTACAACATTATTGCAGTACTTAAGCTCAGTTGTGTAGATCTCTGCAGGATCTTTTCATATAAAGAGAATAGTACAATATATTTTGAAAGTAATTGTAATGTGTAATATATAATTATATGTAATATGTAATTATTTCATAATAGTGAATTGTAGAAAGTTTGCAAAGGTAATTAAAATGTTGTTCACATTTACATTTTTAAACTTGCTATATCATCTTTCTTTGACTTAGAGAACAATTAAGTTTGCTTAGTTTATAAGGTAACATTAAAATGTAGTCTCATCTTATTCTTGGTTTTTGTTTTGTTTCCAGGTGGAGGTTTAGCTGTTGGAACCCTTCTTCTTATTGGTTAGTACAGAATGTATGACTATATTGTGCTATACTTTTGTTGCACTTAGCTAATATTTTATATAGCTATGATTACAATTTTTTTTTTAAATGTCAATCAAACTTTAATTCTCAGCACTCTCCATGTTTGACTGTCTTCATGGTCGGTCATTCCTCATGTCCGTAGCAGTTAGTGGCAAACCAGATTTTTGCTCTGAACCTGGGCTTTGGACTGCTGGTTGAGAAGAACTCTCCAGAATTCTCACCTCCAAGCAGCATGCATGGCATAGTCCAGGTTTCCCTTTGTAGCAAAGCTTTAAAATCTTATAAATGCCCATTAAACTAAATTTCTCTGCCTTTATTGGTTTTGAGATTTTTCTCCCCAAAACTGCTAAACTTAAAACTTTGGCTTTCTGAGGAGAGTTTGAAGGATAGCAGCTTTCTTCCCCTCCTCCCTGAGAAATGGCCAACAGAGATAGCAGACCACAGGAACTCTGCATCCAGCTGTAATGTGGGCAGGGTATATGCCAAGACAGTTAAGCAGGCCACACTGAAACCTGGCTCCTAGCCATGTGTGGGCAAGGTCTAAACTGAGAGAGTTGAGCAGGCCACATGGAAGCTCCATTCACTGAGACCAGTTCGGAATCAGTGTCCTAGAGCTGGAATTAAGTTTTCCTCAGCCCTACTGCCTCTCCCTTGAGAATGGTACCCCCTATTCCCACAGCTGGCAGAGCAAGTAGGGAAGTTGGAGCCTTATGAATCTTGGGTGGAGGCAAGGTGAGGGGGAGCCAGGAGTGAAGAAACACCTGCTTACAGCCAGCATGTAGGCAAGATCCATGCTGAGATGATTAAAAAGGGTGCAAACCATGTCAGCTTCTGTGACCTTTCTGATACTAAATGAGTCATTTGTTTCCAATAGCTGTGGCTCATTCCTAATTCTATGCAGTTGTCCCCTGCGCAGCCTGGACCTAGCAGCAAGGAGCATGAGGTGAAATGATTTAGCATGGATTGTGGACCTGTCTTTTCTCTGCCTTCCAGCCTGCAGGAGTCCCACAAAATGTCATAAAATGGTTACATTTTTTTTAGAGAAACATGAAGGATGCATGCCTGAAGACTGTCCTTTCAATCTCAATAGTAACCTGCCCTCTGCCTTCTCACAGGGGATTGGCCCAGAGACTGGTGAAGGATAGATACTGCAAATTCAGCTCCTAAAGGGACAGCACAAAAACTTGAAATATGTAATGAGAGAGTCTCACTTCTAGATCCTTTAAAGAGGAGAAAACTAAACTCTGAGATCCTTCCAACTATTTTGTTAAACACTGTAGGGAGCATAAACCCTGAGTAACTTTGTCTCTAGGCAAAGGAATAAGTCCCTCCCTCCTTTCAATGAGAGAATATTCAAACTCCCTTATGTCATTGGTGTTTTCTTTGAAGCTGTTGCACCAGGTTCCAATGTAGAGATTACACATTAAGAAGAGGGCATTGCTGCCTTTCATGAGAGTTGGGAGAGCAAGGAAAACCATGTAATCTCAAAAGCTTCTCTTGTTTTTGGGTTTCCAAGTCTGGGCAGATTTCCCCCAGGTCCACCCCAATGAAGAGTGTTTCGTCTGGGAGTGAACCACCTCAGAAAATGGGTGTTAAAAATAATCAGGGGAAGGATATTCGGAAGAACTATAGAATTCAATCATTGCCTCTTGGCCAAGTTTATCTTTTCCCCGAAGTAAATGAAAATAAACCAACACTATCAGCAAGACCCTTTCTAGAATCAGAAGGTGAAGGGTGAATGGTTCATCTCCTACATGTTGGAACAATATAGAACCAGTTCTGAGGAGAGACAGATATTTTTGGAAAGGGCAGAAGATTTTTTTTGTGGTACGAAGAGAAACAGTGGCATATAGTCCATTTTAGATCTCAAGTCCATAAAGGGTTTAATATTCCAGGTGGATATATGAAATCCATCATTACAGCATTATCTTCCCAGAACTTCACAGTATGAAAATAAACCTGGAGTCCTACTGAAAATATGATCGGGGAGAGTAACCCAGAAATACTTTAGCTTCTGCTACAACAAGAAGTATTTTCAGTGAGGTTTCATGAGCCCTTTTGGAACTTATACTACATTTGTGAGTATCAGTATAGAAGTTATCTTTGCTTCCTTCCAGTGAAAGGAACAGATGATGTCTGGATGACCTTCTCATCATGTTACAAAAGGCTCAGCAGCCATTGTTAAGTCTTCAGAAACATGGCTTTGAGTGAACAAGTAGAATGGCCAATTATAGGCCTCACAAAACTCTAGCATCTAAATTATCACTCAAGACAACCTTAGAGCTCTCCCAGCACTCTTAAAAAACAAACAAACAAAAAAAAAAACACACACCCCTCAGTGAGTGGCACAGCTACCAGCACTAGGGCATTGTATACACTGGTGCTTTACAGCACTGCAACTTGCTGTGTTCAGGAGGGTGTTTTTTCACACCCCTGAGAGAGAAAGTTGCAGTGCTGTTAATTGCCAGTGTAGACAAGCCCTAAGAAGTGGGCTAAAAGATCTCCTTTGTGCCTTCACCCCTCAGTCACTGAGAGTAAAGATGGTAAAGAATATTGTGAAGGAACAGGCCACCGTGATTATAATCTTATTAAACCTTAGATCTTTCCTCAATCAGCGTAATTGGAACGTTCTTTCAAACTTCCAGCACATGCACGCACGCACGCACTCTAAAAAGGGCCTATCCTGAACGGATATCCCATGCTGCCTAATTCGTCATCTGGGAAGCTGAGAGGAAGGAACTACAGTTTCTCATTCTAAGGAGGTGATCAGCAGCCACCTAGCATCTTAGAAGAAATATACAAATGATGTCTGTCATAAACTGGAGATCTAGATATTAATGTTACAAAGAACATACATAAGGGCAAAGTCAGCTGAAGCAAAGGACAAGTTGGCCTGATCATCAGACTCAAGCCCAGTGCTCTTTGGAAAGACAAGTCAGTGACTGCAAGCATATTGTACTGTAAGAAAACCAGGGAAATTTCTTATTGCAGTCAGATAACAGGTTCCTGAGGACCACTACTCTTTCCAGTCCACTGTCAAGATGCAGTTTCTCCTAGCCCAAAGATCAAAATCATGGTAACTTCTATTAGAACTAGCTTTTCAACTTCACAGTTGGTAGGTCTCTTGCTTTCAGTGAAAAGAGGATCTTGCCTACTTGGCACCTCCTTGTCCAAGGAAGCTACAGAGTTTGGTATGCTTGGAGTGAAACCTGAGTTACACATTCGGACTTCTGTGAACTAGTTAGGCCTCCATTCCCAAAAATACCAGTCTTCCTCACATACTAGAAAGTGTTGTTGTTGCTCTTCTGGTTGAAACAAATACCCTAAGTACATAAGTTAAATGTGAATGGAGTCTATAGAGGAATAAAGGTGTGCGTATATAGCAGAGGCATTCAAAGCCTCAGGTATGACTCTTCTTATTACTACGCACTTTGTGAAAAGAGCAATAATAGAGAGATCACACACATCTTATCAGGATCTCTGTAAGGTTACTTACAGGGTCTTCCATCTAGACTTTCTTAATACTATAAAGTTACACTCTTACCCCATCTGATACAGGGTTTGGTAGAAGTCTGTTCCTCAACAGGGTGGCTGTTAAATCTTAAGTTCCTGTTCAGTTCTACACAGGTAAACTGAGTCCCTCCTTGCCTAGGGTGATTTACTGCTTTCTACATCCCTGCTCTGAAGACTGACTGACATGGAGGGGACAGAGAAGAAAAATTCTCTTGTAAATTTTCGTTCTAGGACTCTCCATATCAGATCGTCTGATCATGACTTGGAAGAATGCATTCTGTCCAGAGTGAGGGGAAGGGGTGGTCGGTTTTGGTTTTGGTTTGTTTTTTTTTCACCTGGCTATTGCTTGCTTGTTAAGTAGTGTGAAAAGGAAAAAGGTGTTCCTCTGGAAAATTGCTAAATTTTTTCATATCAAGGCTCTGTTGTAAATGGTTTGAGTTGGATAGCACTTTATATAGAATTAGTATTTTTCAGCTTTGGAAGCTGTTGTTCTGAAGAGTTCTTTCTGAGCAGTGATCCTAAGCCCAAATTCAGAGCAAAGATCTGATCTGCCTCCTGTTGCTGTGGCAAAGGGGAATGTCCCACTATGAAGGCTGTCTAACATGGAGGGTTAGAATGAAAATTCACAGGTAAAACAGAATTTTCCCTATTTCTTACTTTTTAAAAAAAAATTATCTAGTCCTTCCTCAAACCAATGCTGCCTGTCTTTCCACAGGATAAAACAAAATTGAGTGTGGACAAATACCTGGGCGCTGATCTCAGTGCCTGCAGAGTTGGGGCTGGAAAGAAAAGATGTTCACTTTTATTCACAAAGCCTGTATCTTACACACACACACTACCAAAAAAAGTATTAAAGTTTTAATACAAACTGACACATTTCAGGATATGCAGTAAAATGGACTGGGTTATATGCTTCTATAAATCGATTGGGAACAATGAATTGGCTTGTGTTTGACTCAAATTATTACAACCATAATGATATATAAAGGGTGCAGCCTTTTTAGCAGCATTATTTTTTTTATGTACATTTTAGTACTTAGGAAAGCACCACAGAACTGGTTCAGTATAGGTAACAGAAGTACAGTCTTCCCCATTCTGCTCTACTAATATACCTGAAGCCAGTTCTACAGTAGCCATCTTTACAACTAAGAGGTAATTTAGTCTCTTTGACCATTCAAATCTAACTTCAAAAGATCTTTATTGGAATTAAAATCTGTGCAAGTATGGCCAAAGAGTGAACAAGGATATACTCTTTTTAGCGGTAGTTCCAAGACATCAAGCATCTGCCCAAGATATGGCTTCACAATATTAAGAGATTTAATCATTTACATCTAGTTATCAAAGATTATAAGGCCAAAAGGGACCACAGTGATAATCTGTTACTACCTCTTGTATAACACAGGCCATAGGACTTGCCTGAATTAATTCCTGTTTGAGTAGACAATATCCTTTATAAAAAAAATACCCGATCTCTATTTTAAAATTTCCAGTGATGGAGAATCCACCATAACTCTTGGTAAATTGTTCCAATGATTAATTATCCTCGCTGTTACAAATGTGCACCTTATTGCTAGTCTAAATTTGTCTAACTTCAGCTTCCAGCCTTTGCATCTTGTTCCTCCTGTATAGACTGTGATCAAGTCACCCATTAACCTTCTTTTTGTTAAACTAAATAAATTGAGCTCTTTAGGTCTATAAGGCATGTTTTCCATTTATTTAAACATTCTTGTGGCTCTTTGAACCATCTCCAGTTCATCAACATCCTTCTTGAAGTGTGGATACCAGAATTGGACTCTATATTCCAGTAGCAGTTGCCCTAGTCACAAATACAGAGGTAATATAACCTCCATATTCTTACTTGATATTCCTCTGTTTACACAACCAGGGATCGTAATAGCCCTTTTGGTCACAGATTCACAGTGGGAGCTCACATTCAGTTGATTATAAACCATGGCTTCCCAGGATAGAGTCCCCTGTCCTGTGGGTATGACCTATATTCTTTGTCCTAAATTTATGACTTCACATTTTGCTACGTTAAAATATATTGTTTGCTTGCTTCCAGTTTACCAAATGATCCAGGTTGCTCTGTATCAGTGACCTGTCCTCTTAATTATTTACTATTCACACAATCTTTGTATCATCTACAAACTTTATTGGTAATGACTGTTTTATTCCAGGTCATTGATAAAAATGTTAAATAGTGAAGGCTAAAAACCGGCCCCTGCAGGACTCCACTGGAAACACACCCATTCAATCATTATTCCCCATTTACAATTACATTTTGATCCAGTTTAATACATTTTACATGTGCCATGTTGATTTTTGTATCATTCTAATTTCTTAATCAAAATGTCATATAGTACCAAGTGAAATGCCTTACACAAGCCAATTACGTCAATACTGTTTTTTTGTCAACCAAATTTGTAATGTCATCAAAAAAAAGTTAATCAACAAGTTAGAGAGGATCCATTTTCCATAAAAACCCATGGTGAGTAGTGTTAATTGTTACCCTCTTTTAATTCTTCATTAATCAAGTCCTGTAACAGTCATTCTGTTATTTTGCTTGGGAATGATCTCAGGCTGACAGGCCTATATTTACCTAAGTTGTTCTGTTTACACTCTTTAAAAATTGGCACAAAACATTAGCTTTCACAAGGTCTTCTGGATCTTACTGAAAATCAACATTAACGATCCAGAGAGCTCCTCAGCCAGCTCTTGTAAAACTCTTGGATGCAAGTTATCCAGAGCTGCTGATTTTAAAATGTCTGTCTTCATTAGCTCCTGTTTTAACAGCCTCCTGAGTTACTTTTGGAATTTTAAGTATTTCATTATCATTATTGTAAAGCTATACTAAAGTTTTAAGAGTCTGGGTTTCATGTCTGTGATTTTCTAACTAAAGATTAAAGTCCAGGAGGGAAGGGAAGGGAAGGCTTGATGTGCACTAACCTTACTTGCTGGTAGGAGAGCAGTTTTTCATGTGTTGAGTAGGGGGGGAGAGAGGGAAACATTCCACCTCTAGTAGTTGATCAAACTAAGCCAGACAGAAGGCTAGGACACTGATGGATCTTAAGCAGATGTAGACTATCAATTGATATTCCAACTAAAGTCTAAATTTGGAAAAGAGCTGTCCAAGTGAAATAGGGATGATAGTTTAAGGCAGAAATCCTGTGGAATATCATGTTGAGGTTACTAGTGTTAGAGGAACTCAAAAAAGAACAGGTGGAGAAACTGGAATAAAATCAACAGAGGAAAGTGTCTGAGATTTCTAAGAACTGTGTTGAGTAACTGAGAAGGGCAGTCTATAGTGTCAGATAGAGCATGAAGGTCAAGATCTTTCTAATGCTAGGTTCTCCTATTGCCTGTTACAATATGGTATATCACAAGATACTGAAACTTATCATTCTAGTGCCATAAGTACATGCACTGTACAGAACAAAGAATAAGATAAGGTCCTCACCCTGAAGACAGTCTAGGCAAGGTCAAATTGCTGGGCAATACTTCTGCCATGTTGAGATTTGAAGACGATGGTAGGATTTTTTTGGGGGGGAATGGATTCTACAGAAGGTTCTGCTGGAGGAGACCGAGGGGAGTTGGGATTAGGTGACAAGCCACTCCAAGCAAAATGGTCAGCCACAAAGCAGGCAGAAGGCATAGAGTGGGAAAAGTAAATGAAAGGGGGGCAATAAGGATTGGAAGTAGTAAAGGAACTAAACAAGTGGGAAGAAAGGAGAGCAAAAATGTAGACAAGAACAAGATTATGCAGGGCTTGAAAATGAAGTTGAGGCTCTTGCACTTGATGTGGTAAAATGGGAAGCTACTAAGGGATTTGAAAAGGCATCTAATCAGATCAGCCTAAGGAAAAGATGAGTGAAATCCCACTGAAGTCCACAGCAAAAGTCACATTGACTTCAGTAGAGCTAAGATTTCACCTCATGACTTTCTCTGAGAGCATGACTAGCAATTCTCATTCATGGGTTATGAAGTCATTCATTAGATACCAGATATAAAGAAAGAAGCAACAGAGGAGTTATTAACATAAAGGTAATATCTGGAAATGTGGGAGATCCAAAATTTAACATTTTAGACTTAAATAAAAAAAATTCTCAAACAATTCTGAAGCAAATAATGTTATACAAAAGACATTCAAGAAAACTGTATTTTCTCATGTGTAACTACTTTGAAGATCTTGAAACTGGTTTTAAAGCTAGCATAGTGAGTATTGTAACTGGATTGTTAGAATGGCTCATCAATAATACAGAAGAACAGTAAAATCCTGTCATGAGATTAGTCTAGGCAAGCTTTATATTTCACAGGATTGAAGCTGTCAGTGTTAAACCTCCTAGGAGGATCCTTCAGCATTGTACTCCAAGTATAGTAAAAAGGTTAAATTCTTTAACATTCTCTAAGGCAAGGATAAATTGCATTATTCTAAGATTAGCTCCCTTTGCAAATTAAATGCTCATCTTCATTATTTGACACCTATTATCCTGGTTAATTTAACCAAGTAATAGTAGATTCAGGGTATTAAAATGTTTGTCTCAATTATTATGGTTCTCTAGAGATGCAATAATATAGGTTGCTGGACAATCTTGTAAAATATTATTTGGCATACAGTATGTATATATTTAAAGTTAAGTTTTCTAGCAGTGCTACTTTATAGCAGAGAACACCTTGATTCCCAGTTAAACTGAATTCTATTAATTCTTTTGTGTTATCTCTTCTTTTACCATGCTTGAAGTGACCATATGTACTAATTTTTCATCTAATTTTCCAGTATCCTAGGAACTTCTTTTGGGACACCTCTAACTTCCCAATTCATTTAATTAATCAGAACATTTGGTTTTGTAAAACTTCTTTTGTTTGTTCAAGATGTTTTGCTATACCAAGTAAAACTTGCTCTGTGTTTACCAGAAACAAATAGTCCGGTGGAACCAGTGTTCAGTGTTGTGAACAGTTTTTGGAGTGAAGTGAAAAGTTGAATGACACTATTAAAACTGTTCTTTTGCTGAAAGTGAATGTTAACAACATTTGTTCAGTGTTTCATGTTAAACTCCTTCAGAATGCTACGTTGCTGGAAAAAAATCATGCACTTTCAGAAATATGTACTACTTGTTTCTGAGTCAGGAGCTGAAAGTAGTAACAGCATATATATATATATTTTTTTTTTTAAGTGTCCGAACCTTAAAAAAATATCACCAGGAAAGTGTCCTGTTTTTTTAATTTTTAAAATGTGTACCTTAATCATGCTACATACCTAATTTCTAAAGACAGTACTAGATAATGAAGTTCTGAGGGACTCAGTTAACACAGTGGTGCACACAGTATAGGAACCTGGATTGAATGTCACAATTCTTACACACTTTAAAAAAAAGTTAAGTTTTTTTGTTGTTGTTGCTTTTGCCATTTGTCGAGGTCACTGATAGTTGAAGGTTTTAAAGGTTATCATATCAGAGGGTTTTGTTCGGTAGCTGAGGTCAGGTTAAAAAAAAATGTTAAATCGTAACATGTATTTTGTTAGAGGCAGGACTATTCTTGTACATTCTAAGCCTTGAAGCAGTTTCAGCTACTTTAATTAGCTACTTTTATTTTTGTTAGACATGCAATTTAACCTGACTGATAAGGGTACTCTTCACTTGTCAATATAATTGACTTTATCACCTTTTAAAAAGTTTAAAAAGGTAATTTCTGGAGAGGTACAAATCAGTGATTTGCCAAATATAATTATACAAAATACAACATGTCAAAATTCACCTTCCTGCCTGATGGCTGAATGCCAAATATTGTAACATATATGACAGGTTTCAGAGTAACAGCCGTGTTAGTCTGTATTCGCAAAAAGAAAAGGAGTGCTTGTGGCACCTTAGAGACTAACCAGTTTATTTGAGCATAAGCTTTCGTGAGCTACAGCTCACTTCATCGGAGCTGTAGCTCACGAAAGTTTATGCTCAAATAAATTGGTTAGTCTCTAAGGTTCCACAAGTACTCCTTTTCTTTTTGTAATATATATGTTTGCCAACTCCTGGTTTTGGCGTGTGCTAATTAAATGCAAGTGACACAGACTAAATTCCCTCAAGCTTAGTAACTGTGGACATGAGTAAAATATCTTTAAATGGAATTTCAGATACTGAAGATGATTAAAACAATCACATCTCATAACCTGCAGCAGTTTTGGTGAGAAGCTTTGTAGCCAAAGAAAGACTCACCTTAGGTCACACCACTATATTGTTGTATTGTCTGTAGGAAAAAAAAAAAATCAATACTGATGGATTGTGACAGTTTTTGACAGCTTTAGGGCAACCTGTCTAGACTTTCTACAAAAAGTGGTATTTGTATATTGCTGCAATTTTTCTCCCCAGATAACTAGTAGTGTAGTTATTTAAAAAGTAGAAAGCTATCTTGTGGAAGTTTTCAAGGGCCCACATGCCATTTTAAAAGGGTCTCTATAAATATGATCCACACTAGAGCTATCAAGCAGTTAATCACTTTGTTAAAAAAATAATAGAATACCATTTATTTAAATATTTGTGGATGTTTTCTACATTTTCAAATATATTCATTTCAGTTACAACCCGGAATACAAAGTGTATAGTGCTTGCTTTATAATTTTTACAGTGCAAATATTTGTAATACAAATATAAACAAAAGAAATAGTATTTTTCAATTCACCTAATACATTTCTTTTGTTTATATTTGTATTACAAATATTTGCACTGTAAAAATTATAAAGTAAGTACTATACACTTTGTATTCTGTATTGTAATTGAAATCAGTATATTTCAAAATGTAGAAGAACATCCAAAAATATTTAATAAATTTCAATTGGGATTCTATTCCTTAACAGTGCGATTTAAAACTGTGATTAATTTTTTTTAATCACGATTCTTTTTTTTTTTTTTTTAAGTTAATCACATGAGTTAACTGCGATTAATCGACAGCCCTAATCCACACATAGCGGTTTGGTTTGGATTTTTTTGATGTGTTTTTTTTTCTCAAATACTTAACCCAGCCCCTCACAGAAGAATAACTTATATCAGTTGGATACAGTTTTACTTACTCCTTTTACTTGTATTCTTTTGTCCACGTCCTCAGCTGGTGTAAATCAGTATAGTTCCATTAGGGAGCTTGCCCTTAACTTGTAAATAAGGTTGTAGCTACAGTAAAATATACTATAGCTAATGCCCAGCTGGCACATTTTATTTCTCTATTAATGGGTCTTCTTGCATGCTCTGGCAGCCTCTCTAAAACATCTTGCCTGTGCCTCCCAAGAGCTGGTAGCTTCCTCTTTAATATTACTGGTATGAATCAGCCAGCAAGGTGTACCCTGAGTGGTAAACCTAGCCAATTGATGCAAAAGAGGAATAAAATTTCTATAATGTGCTCTCTGAGCCTACTCCAAGCACAGAGTAAGAATTGGGAATTGGTTCCTTATTCTCCAGTTTCAGTAAGGCCTTACACTGAGTTACCATTTCTGTATATTGATAGCTATATTTTCCTGTCAGCTGCTGTGAGAGGAGACCAGAGAATAATGATGATGATAAACTAGTTATCTGCTCTCCTAAACTGCAGGGTCAGGAGAGGATTTGTCATGTAGACAACATGGGTAACTTCTAGGTAAAGAATCTTTCTTGTGCAGTTTTATGCTTCACTAGTTACTCACTTGCCACTTAGCTTTGGAAATGTTCTTTGTTCAGAGAAAGTAGGGGAAGCTGTGGAATGTTTGTCTGAATTGCAATGATTGGACCCAGGAACAGAGTCTGCAGCTGCAGGATTCTATGCTTGTGTGCCTTACCAGCTAGAGGTAAGGTGCATAGTGAATGCTGCTCATGGGAGTACTGTTTAGAATGAAAGCTAAACACAAAGATTTGGGGTCCTGCCTTAAGTGCCTATGGCTTCGTGAGAGTAGTACACGCATAAGTTTCAGTCCCCATCAACACAGTCTGTTAGGATAGAGATGGTTCTTGCAGAAAAGGAGACAACTGGAGACAAATTTAAAGAAATAATTTGGGAAATTTCACTTTTTGATTGCTACAATAAATTTTTGTTTTCAGATAAATTGTTGAAAAGTTGCAAAATATTTTACCCATGAAAGAAACGAATTGCTATGCTGCTGAAATACCTGTACCAAACAATTTTAAAAAATCGGAGCTGTGTTCCTATGGCTTTGCATAGTAACATAACTATTAAAGCCTGGGTACAATGGACACTATCAGAAAAGCCCTATCTGAGTGCATTTTAGATCTTTTGAATACAAGAAAAGTTTAGTGACCTAGAAATGAATCAATAAAAAGCTATTCTCTATATGACAAATTGAAGAACTGAGGGATCCTTACAGATGCATTGACTTTAACAATTCAGGATACATTGTTTGTAAAGGCTTTCTGAGACACGTTTAATCCTTTGAGTACTGTAGGGAGACTGAGTTGTTTTGTATTTAGATTGCTCTCTGGCAGTTTATTTTCCAATTCTTACTCTATGATGGAAGCCAATGTGAGTAGCCTAAAAGAAAAGCTAATGTTAGGATGACATTTTGTAACACTGAGTTAATATATCATTTTTTGACTAAATTGCAAGTTCCTTATTGCTTTGCAGAATATTGTTTTGGAGTTATATGAGAAATTGAGAGTTCCTCAGACTTTAATGATCCCCAGTTCTTATTAAGTGATAAGTGTATCACATAAAAATGTATGAAGCAACAAAACCACTCATGATCCTAGATGTAGTGGTTGTTGGGGGCTTGTGATACTTTTTACCATGGTGTCCCCTTCATATTCTTTGTAGTTTTGTTCTG
This sequence comes from Natator depressus, assembly GCF_965152275.1. Lineage (NCBI taxonomy): Eukaryota > Metazoa > Chordata > Testudines > Cheloniidae > Natator > Natator depressus. The sequence goes on along the minus strand of NC_134239.1, from coordinate 41,540,366 downwards.
GTATGGTAGGAATAAGAAATGATACAACCTACTGTAACCAGGTAGCCTGTTATAACAAGTATACATGTAAATATGTTTACTTAAATGATCCTTACTATCCCCAACAACTAACTTTTTAGATTGCAAGCTTCTCAGGTCATGGACTGTGTTATTTTGTTTTGCACAAGTTGGAGCACACTGCTGCTGATCAAGAAATAGATGATAACAATGGCACAGAGAGTTTGATATTGTGTGTAGTATTTGAATTCTATCTTCACAAAATGTAATATTGACTTGTATTCCATAAACATGAGAAATCCTGGCTCCATTCAAGTTAATGGGACTCATCCCACTCCTACCCCAAAACCTCATGAGGAAAGATGGGCTTCGCGACATATCTGTAAGATTTAATAAATCCAGGCTCTGGTGGACCAAGGACAAGAGCATATTTCAAAGTTGAAGACCCCTCATGAAGAATGTCATGCTCATGGTCCTTACCCTTCTCATTCAGATGGAAGAGGATCTAGTTGAGACGGTTGGAGACAGATGGTTTCTCTCCGATAACCGGGTCCCTATCTATTTTAATTTTTTAACTGTTATACCATGTAATTACCTTGATTTCTGGGTAGCTAGGGTTTTTAGGGTTAGGACTTTAGATTTAAACCAACATATTAAACTCCATGTGGAAGCCAATTTGTAGCCAGTTCATCTCATGTTCTGGTGAGAAGCACTCCCTAATAAAAATGTGACACAGGCATAAATTATTATAAAGTCTGAATTTTTTTGAGAAAATTCACACACTCCTAGGCTTGGTTGGAGGGATGAGGAGATAGTCTTGGCTGTTTTCCCTTTTTGTCTCCAGGAGCAGCCGAAGATCTAACCAGACCTCAAAAAACAAACTTGAAATATAAAAGGTAGCTAAATTCCCTCCATAAGGGATACCGATGTAATCCTTACCAATGCTTCTGCTAGCTCCTTGAGTCTACTAATGTAGAGTTAGTCTTACCTGAGTTAAATCACTGTTAATTTGGAGTAAATGGTAAATGTTTTAGTCATATGAAACCAAGTGAGATTGAATTTTTAGTAAATTCAGGTGCTTAGCTAACAACACAGGAAAAAGCTAAAATAAAGGAATTGTTTTACATAGTGGGTGAAATTCGACTTTTTTTTTTTTAAAGTCAATGAAAATGTTGCTATTGACTTCAATGGACCATGATTTCACCTGTGTATATTTTAACATTTATTACACTTAACCATAAGCATGGCCATACTGGGAAAGACCAGTGATCCATCTAACCCAGTATCCTGTCTTCCAACAGTGGCCAATGCCAGATATTTCAGAGGGAATAAACAGCAGCATCTGTCAGTCAGGGGCTTAGGTACAACCAGTTGCATCCTTGACCATCTTGGCTAATAGCCATCGATGGACCTATCCTTGTGAACTTACCTAACTCTCTTTTGAACCTAGTTATAATTTTGGCCTTTACAACATCTTTGCCAATGAGTTCCATAGGCTGGCTGTGTGTTGTGTGAAGAAGTACTTTCTTGTGGGGTTATTTTTTTTTAAACTTGCTGTCTCTTAATTTATTTGGATGACCCTTGCTTTTTGTGTTATGTGAAGGGGTAAATAACATTTCCTTATTCACTTTCTTCACTACATTCATGCATATCCCCCCTTAGTCGTCATCATTTTAAAGATGAACGGTCCCAATCTTTTTAATCTCTTCTCATATGGAAGCTGTACCATACACCCAATCACTTTTGCTACCAGTCTCTCCACCTTTTTCATTTCTAATATAACTTTTTTGAGATAAGGTGATCAGAACTGCATGCAGTATTCAAGGCATGGGCATACCATGGCTTCATGTAGTGGCATTATGATACTTAGTGTTTTATATAGCTAAGACCTTTCCTAATGGTTTCTAACATTCTCTTAGCCTTTTTGATTGCCACTGCACATTGAGCAGATGTTTTCAGAGAACTACCCATAATGACTCCAAGATCTGTTTTGAGTGGTAACGGCTATTTTAGACCCCATCATTTTGTATGTATAGTTATGATTATGTTTTCCAATGTGAAGTTATCCATATTCATTACCCAGTCACCCAGTTTTGTGAGATCCCTTTGTAACTCTTTGCAGTCTGCTTTGGACTTAACTATTTGGTTAATTTTGTATCATCTGCAAACTTTGCCACCTCACTGTTTACCCCTTTTTCCAGATCATTTATGAATATGTTGAATAGTACTTGTCCCAGTACAAATCCCTGGAAGACCCTGCTATTCACCTCTTTCCACTGTGAAAACTAACCATTTATTCTACCCTTTGCTTCCTGTCTTTAAACCAGTAATTGATCCATGAGAGGACCTTCCCATTTATCCCATGACTGCTTACTTTGCTTAAGAGCTTTTGATGAGGGAACTTGTGAAAGGCTTTCTGAAAGTCCAAGTACGCTATATCCAGTGGATCACTCTTGTCTATATATTTGACCCACTCAAAGAATCCTAATAGATTGGCGAAGCATGATTTCCCATTACAAAAGCTGTGTTGACTCTTCCCCAAGAAATCGTGTTCATCTATGTGTCTGATAATTCTGTTCTTTACTATAGTTTCAACCAGTTTGCCTGATACTGAAGTTAGGCTCACCAGCCTGTAATTGCCAGGATCGCCTCTCAAGTGTTTTTTAAAAAATTGGCCTTAGATTAGCTATTCTCCAGTTATCTGCTACAGATGGTGATTTAAGTGATAGGTTACATATCACAGTTAGTAGTTCTACAGCTTCAGATTTGAGTTCCTTCAGAATTCTTGGGTGAATATCATCTGTTCCGACTGATTGATTACTGTTTAACTTATCAATTTATTCCAAAGTCTCCTCCATTGGCACCTAATTCTGAGAGTCTCTCAGATTTGTCACCTAAAAAGAATGTCTCTGGTGTGAGAATCTCTCATATTCTCTAGTGAAGACTGAGGCCATGTCTACACTAGCACTTACGTTGGCAAAACTTTTGTTGCTCAGGGGTGTGTAAATAACTCCCCCCAAGCGACATAAGTTTTGCCAGCATAAGCGCTCGTGTGCAAAGCGCTATGTTGGCAAGAAAGCATCTCCCGCCGACATAACTATGGCTGTTCGTTGAGCTGCTTTTATGATGTCGATGGGAGAGCGCTCTCCCCTCGGCATAATGTGGCTACATGAGCGAACGTACAGCAGCACAGCTGTGTACAGTACAGCTGTGCTGCTATAGGATTGTAAGTATAGATGTGGCTTGATGCAAAGAATTCATTTAACTTCTTCGCAATAGCCTTGTTTTGCTTGATTGGTCATTTAGCACCTCAATGATCCAGTGGCCTCACTAATTGTTCAGCAGGTTTTCTGCTTCTGACGTATTTAAAAAATGTTTTTACTTTGTTTTTGTGTCTTTTGCTAGTTGCTCTTCAAATTCTTTTTTGGCCTGCCTAATTATACTTCACTTTTGCCAGACTTTATGCTCCTTTCTATTTCCTCAGTAGGATTTGACTTCCAGTTTTTAAAGGATGGCTTTTTGCCTCTGCCTCGTTTACTCTGTTTAGCCGTGGTGGCATTTTTTTTTTGGTCCTCTTACTGTGGAGTTTTTTTATTTGGGGAGTACATTTACTTTGAGTCTCTATTATGGTGGTTTTTTAAAAGTTTTCATGCAACTTGCAGGCATTTCACTCTTGTGAATGTTCCTTTTTATTTCCATTTAACTAGCTTCCTCATTTTTGTGTCGTTTCCCTTTTTGAAGTTAAATGCTACTGTGGTGGGGGTTGTTTTTTTTTTGTTTTTTTTTGGTATTTTCCCCACACAAGGATGTTGAACTTAATTACATTATGGTTGCTATTACCAAGCAGTTCATCTATATTCACCTCTTGAATCAGATCCTGTGTACTCTGTCATTGTTGTATATTTTGTCCTCTGGTATTACTGTGTCCCATTGGTTATCATTGTTCTACCAACTTTCTGCTATGCCTATTAAATCAATATCCTCATTTAATACTTGGCATTCAAGTTACTCAGCATTTAGACTTCTTGCATTTGTATATAAGCACTTATAAAATGTGTCAATAGTTAGTTGTCTGCCTTCAAGTGATGTAATTGAATGGGACTGTTTCCTTTGGCTGTTTCTCTTCAGCTCTTATCTGTACTTTTGCAACTACTATCCTCTCCTCTTCACTAGGATATAGAGAATGCCTGTTAATAGATCCTCCCTTAAGGGATACCTCTGTCAGAACAATGTGCTCCTCCATACCTGTCAGTTTTCCCTTAGCCCTTAGTTTAAAAAAAATTCTCTGCGACCTTTTTAATTTTACATACCAGCAATCTGGTTCCATTTTGGGTTAGGTGGAGTGCATCCTCCGTAGGCTCCTCCTTTCCTAAAAGGTTCCCCAGTTTATTAGAAACTTAAAACCCTCTTCTCTACACCATCTCATCCACGCATTGAGACTCTGCAGTTCTGCCTGTTTACCTGGGCATGCACATGGAACTGGAATTATTTTGGAGAATGCTACCCTGGTGGTCCTGGACTTTAATCTCTTTCCTGTCAGCCTAAATTTGGGCTCCAGGACCTCTCTCCTACCTTTCCCTATGTCACTGGTACCTACATGTACCACAACCACCAGCTCATCCCCAGCACTGCACATACATCTGTCTAGATGTCTCAAGAGATGCACAACCTTCACACCTGTCAGGCAACTTACCATGCTGCTCTCCCAATCATCACAAACCCAACTGTCTGTTTCTAAAATCAAATTCCCCATTGCTATTGCCTGTCTCTTCCTAATAATCAGCGTCCCCTCTCCCAGAGGGGAAGCTTTAGTGCAAGAGGATACTATTACATCATCTGGAAGGAGGGTCCCAACTATGAAACTGTTTCCCTCCAATCCAGTTTGATAGTCTCGGGGAAGGAGAACTACTTCTTCCTCAATAGCACAAAGGCTGTCAGACTGGAACTGGGACTGCTCTACTGTGTCCTGGAAAGTTTTGTCAGTGTACCTCTGTCTCACTTAGTTCATACAGTTCAGCCACTCTGGCCTTACAAGGCAGGTAATCATACATGCTGTATTCAGTGCAAGAAACTGGGTGTCCCCCACTCCACTGCTGGACTTCTGCATTAATTTTACTCCTGCTGCTTGCTTGCTTGTTTGGCAGGGGGTGTTTGTTGGCATAAATTTAGAGAATGTTAGGTATATCAGGCTCTCTCATTCCCTTTCTAAACTCACTCACCTGTTCACTAGCTCCTCTCATAGCTTAGGAGCTGGCTTTTTAAAACCCTGTTCTCCTGGAGTAGCCCTGCCCACTGGTTAAGGGCTCCTAACAAGGCTTTGATCCCTAATCCCTTAAAGAAGCTCTTAGCACTAGGCTCAGTGCATGTGTGTGCGCGTGCATGCGCGCACACACACACGTACATCTTCCCTCAACAGATCACACTATAAATTTCAGTCAGGCACATGACAAGCAGCAAGCATACAACAAACAAACAGATGACCCTCACCCCCAGGGTTATGTAGTCACTCCTCCTTCACCTGGAGAACTCCCTCTCAAAACTCCTCTGTATGCTGCACTTGTTTGCTCGCTCCTCTGGAGGAAAAAAAAAACCTATAAACTCTCATGCTTCTGACCTTGTCTTTCATTTTGATATGTTTACTTAGAGTGACTTTGAAAACAAATTGTCGACCTGAAGCTCTTTTGCCAATTAAAAATACTTTTAAAAATTGAATTTCTAGAGACTTAGGTTTTATATATTTTTCCATGTCTATTTGCTGTTCTTGAATGTGCACGCGCACACATGTAGGGTGTGAATTATTGCGTGTGAGCTGTTTTGGCACCACAGACAAATACTGATGTGTAAATGGAATATGAATATATATATATATATACACACATATATATACACATATATATATATATATATACACACACACACAGAGAGGGATGCAATTTTCTTATTACAGTAGCTGGTATGTGTCATTTATGATTGTGAAATGTCATATAAATTTTATAAAAAGCCATGACAACTTGATGAGTAGCATATAGTTCTATCATGCATAAGAAAGAGTCATAGTTTGATCTTTTGCTTTCCTGTTGATCCGAAAAGAAGCATTAGGTGAGGGAGCAGTTGAAGAATTCTTTGAGCTATTGCAACCTCAATTAGTTGATTTTGGTGGAAAACTGAGTTGTGAAGAAAGCACGGATCTTGTCTTCAGGTGGAGGTTGCTGCTGGGATATGGACCCACTGTATGTCAGGGTGGTCCTAAAATGCCCTGGCTATGCCTCTTCTAGCCTGAGAAATCAAAAATACAATCTCTCATGGACTCGTATATTTAAAGCATTGGCTTCATCTTGCTTAGCTCGTGCTTCTGGATTCCTCACTGGATCAGCCTACTTATAGGAGGGCTAGTCTATGAGAAACAGACCTAAAGAGGTATTCAAAGAGCATTTGTACAGTGTTGGAAGAAACATGGGTGGGAAAGGTGGGACGGACACACACACACACACACACACTTGCATTTTGTGACTAACCAAAAAACCCTCTATTTCCACAGAGGAGGATAAATACGGTATTTACTCCAACTTGTTGTTCAAGTATTTCCTCGCAGAGGGAATAGTCTGTGGACATAATTTGTTTGTTGCTTCTGCTAAAGAGGATCCTGCTGACATTTTAAAGGTAAAAATATTGCTACATGAGATTATAGTTTATTAATCCAGATATTTTTACATACCTGTTTACAAAGTAAAGTTAATCCCTTGATTAATATAAAGTTCTAAAATTATACACACTGATTTTCTTAATCAAGAAAATATATTTACAATTTCATCTGTTATAAATAGTAGATAAGCTAATTTCAAAGTAGTTTGAAAAACAGTTTGGTGTGTCTCACAATTATATTTGTTTCCTGTGTTTATTCTAGGAAAATTTAAATGAAATACTATCGAGACACCTTGAAATATATAGATTTTGACCAATATATTCAAAAAGGCAGCTTAGAGCTCTTTCTAGTATAAATATTTGGTAATGATTAGTCATTTTTAATATGCTATATAAACAAAAAAGGTAAAGGGACATTGGCAATATTTAAATTTCATTTTTCAAAAATATCTTCCTCTTACAATAACAGCTAAGATTGCTCTAACTGAGAAAACTTGGCAAAATAGTAATCATGCTGGGGAAAAAGAAATATGGGTTGTTGTGACAGTAGTTTGCATGCACAATTTTGCCACTACTTTGAATACTGAATTTCTCCCTCGCTAAAAAAATCCTTGTAGACCTCAATAAAAGTACAAAAAACCTTCATAAGTGCTACACTTGTGCTTCTGCTATGTGTATCTTTCTGGAAGTGTATTCTCTACATATGTGTGCTTCAGTGACTCTATTTAGAGATTGATCCTGAAATGTCCTATGCACTCTGTCTTTGGTTCCACAAAGCACATCCCATTGATGTCGTTGGGGGCCTAGTGTTCTGTACATAGTAGGATAGAGCCCTTCATGTAAGTAATGTATTCTGACCTCCATTAAGTCAGCCTGGGAGTGGCACTAGCAACGACTCGCTGCCTGGGAAAGAGAGTGTGGGGCACAGCTTAGGGATACATATACTCAGTAGGAACCTATTCAGTCATTGCATTCAAATTCCTTCTGCTCTGTGGCCCAGAATGTACTTGGGTCGCTAGCTCTCAGGAAACTTAAGAATTTTCCCCAAAACTGGCTTACTTAGCTTTTGGAATAAAGGGCTTTCAAATAGTTTTGAGTAGAGGTCCTCTCCTATGGAACCTCTCATCTGCTCAGGACTGGAACTCACGAAAAAGTCAAACTTTGGAGGACAGTATAGCTGGCCTTCATTGCTGGGGGTGCAAGTTGGGAAACTGAGTCACAAATCCACCTAATTTAGGTTTAGTCATTTTTTGTCTTTATTTATATAATTTCAGACAGAATTATTGTCACTTATAATGTCTGAACATATATTTTATAACAGACAAGATAGAATTGGTAAATGGGCCCAAGTTACCACATTCTGGGGCGCTGGGAAGTTTTCCCCATCTTCCAGGATAGTTGTTGCCTTCTCTGGTCCTTTTGTCCCATTCTTGAGTTTCTGGTGTAGTGTTTCTCCAGTTTGGGCCCATGTTCACTTAGGTCTTTTATAGATTTCTATGTTACAGATTACTTAATCTTTATCCTGCTGGCTTTTAGCACATCAGCCCTTTGGATTTTAGGTAAGCCGTACACTAGGCATGCACAAGCTTCAGTTTACCAACTTCTGTATTTTTTTTTTCTGCTGGATTTGCAATTTCTGGGTCATGTTGTATTTGTGACACCCTATCCTGGGTTTTCCTGGAGGAAGGAGGATTTTATATATCATATGTTTATCATTTATATGTTCTACTTACTACTTTCAATACATGTTACACTTTGTTCGGTCACAATAATATTTTAAGCAGAGTAGCAATTCTATGTAAAAGGAGGAGGTTTGGCCTAAGTGTTACATCATTTTTGCTCATTCACTGTACATAGCTATATTTTTAATGATTTGTAATTATCAAAGCTTTTAATCTTACCATTAACAATTCTTCATTTTATATTTCAATGTTATAAATCTATATATGTTGTTCTGTGCTACCCTTGATTTATTAGAAAGGGGCGGGAGGCTTATGGAAAACATGATGATTCTTTAATGTCAACATTTATCTTCTTTAAACATGGGTTTTTCATTCAAAGTCCAGTTTTGTTTGTGAATCATACAAAGAAACATTAGAAATTTTCCCGTGAATGCATTTTTGAGCGGTGTCTCAATTTTAGGGCCTTGATATTTAGTTTCTTTTAATAGTATCCCAACATTCATGTAACTAAGAATTTTGGTTAACTGAGCTTTGGATAGTGTGGAGTTGCACAAAGAGTACAGTCAGTGGAAAGACAAAGATTTTTTTCTTAAACCATGAGTTATATAAACTGTTAATTTGCTTTAGATAAAATCCTGGCAATGAGTTCAGCATGCTATAGTTTAATATTTCAGTGAACTTTTGCATCTTAAAAACCTGTCACCGGAAACTGACCCAGAAAATGGTTGACCAAAACAAGGACATTAACGGTTTGTACATACAGTGCAATGTTAAATTCTGTAATTGCCCTGCATTAATTTTATGATGTATGATAGGGTGTTTCTGGAACCTGTAACCAAGACAAATATTGCTGGTACTAGAAAGGGGAAAAGACAATCTTATAGACCATAATTATCTTAAAACTGTGTATAACTAAAAGACAAGTAGAAGAAAAAAAGCCCCATCAGCTGCCTAAGATATGTTATATTACCACCCAGCAATTTATCCATCATCCTTTCAAAACATATTCATGCCTATTGTAGTCAAAGCTCCTTCAGGAAGTCAGCATTAAGATGTAACACTGAAAAATTACACCCCTGTAGAAAATCCTATAGAACAATATACATGATGGTTTTTAACAGGATATTTTAAACATTTCAGAGCATTTCTGTTCAGTCAGTATACTTACCTAAAAGACAAGTCTCCACCATAAGTAAGAATGTACAAAGTGTTAGGAGTTTTGTGTTAGAAGATTTATTATGGTATACTTCACTTCCATTATGTAAGAAATCGTAAAATAAAAGACTGAGCCAAACCTTTGTTGAACTTGATTAGAGTGGGAATGTGAAATTTCCATTTTACATTTTAATATGTTCAGTACAATTTGTTACTGAAAAATGAGTAAAGTTAGGTGTGAAATTAAAATAAAGTTTTTATATGTAACCTTGACAAAAAAGAAATATACAATAAAATGTTTTGTTTTTGTTTTAGACCTATTCTCTTCATTTCACTGTGACTGGATTTTTATAATGTGGCAATCAGTTTAGTACTCCAGTCTGTATAGCGTGTGTACATGGTGGGATGACAGACTTTAAAAGTAAACCACTGTTCAAAATATACATCAATGGGTGCAGCCAATTTGGGGGTTATAGATTCAAGCCAGCAGGAGCAGCTGCTGAAGCCATTTCAGCAAAATACTTCATCACATAGTGGGGAAAGAGAAAGATGACACCCTGCTCTGGGCTACCCCTTACGCACAGTGACCTTCGGACCCAGAACTGTGCAGGGGAGACAACCCTTCCCTGTCCCTCATTATAGAGATATTAGGATCCCATATTTGCCCCCTAGCCATATGGACACAAGAAAGAAAGAAACTACATGGTAAAGCCAACCAGAGACACTGCTGCAGAAGTATTTTCAGCAGCAGGCATATTTGGACACACATGATGTCATCCAGCTATGTTTTCTACAGTTCTGTTCTCATTGTTCTTCTCATGTGCCAGCTGGGTACATGCTCCAGCCCCTTCCCACCACCTCCTCACAGTCACTTCTCTTCCGCCTAGATTCACTTGTCCTTAATGCTTCTTTCCATCCTTCCTTTCTTTTCCTTCCCTTCTCCTCTTACCACCCTCTCCCTTCCTTTGCTTTTTCCTTTTAGCTTATTCCTTCCTATCTTCCCCCAGACCATCCTGTCCCTAAATACATTTAATTTATATAATAAAGTGCAAAAAAAATGCACCAAAAATTAAAGAAAAGAAAACCCTCTCTATAAAAATAGCCCAAATAATGTCAGTTCCTTATTGATTAAATAATACTTTTTTGAAAAACTCATAAAGCTTGTAACTTGGTAATCTATGAATAATAGCATAGGTGAAAATCCATTTGCTTTAGTATTTTTTCAATTGAAGCAATAGGACAATTGCTAAAAAAGGAGAATAAAAATTGGAATTAAAGAAATTAAGAATTCACTTCATCGGATGCATGCAGTAGAAGTTAGCTGTAGCTCACGAAAGCTTATGCTCAAATAAATTTGTTAGTCTCTAAGGTGCCACAAGTACTCCTTTTTCTTTTTGCAGATACAGACTAACACGGCTACCACTCTGAAACCTGTTACAAAACTGTATCAGATATAGTTAAAGTTGTTTATATATTACACACTTATCTAGAGTTCACATTGGTCAGATTTTTTTCCGCCATACATTTTCTAGGCCGTGTCACTTTGTTCTAAATGTCCCAAGTTCATGTGGTCTTCACTACATTCCTTTTCAGAATTATTTTATAATCTAGTAGCTCTCACTATCATAAAGTTTTTCCTAATATTTGCTTTACTTTTTCTTTAATGTTGTTCCTTTATACTAGTAAAAATCCACTGGTACAACTCCATAGTAAGTAATTCCTTTCTTTTCTTTTCTTTTCTTTTTTTTTACATATTTGTGGATTTATACATCACCTCTTAGTCATTGCCAAGCTATATGAATTTAACTTAAAAATTCCCTTAAATTTTTTTTTTTTGTTCTTTGAAATTAACATCAGAAGACGTTCTATCATTGAGATGCTAGAATTTAATGCTGTATTTGGATTGCGGTCTCATGGAGAAGGAATATGATCTCTGAATTTTGTGGTTTGATGTCTTTACGTACAGAGCACAAAATTTCATCTGCCTTTTGCTACCTTGTCACACTTCAAATTTGTCTGATTTGCTTTCTTCCCTCAGCTAGACACCCCTCCACCTTAGCTTAATATATTTCCAGTTATTGTTTGCAGTTCTTGAAATAACTTTTAATCTATTTGACATTGTATATGAGCTAATGTTTATTTTGTAAGTATGATTTTGTGACGCTGTATCAAATGCATCACTAAAATCCAGATACTGCATTTGATGCAGTCCTTTCAGCTACTTATATTGCTATTTTATTTAAAAAAAAAAAAAAACCCTCATGTTTGACATGGTTTGTTCCCAGTTTGTTCAGTTTGTTGTTTAGGTTAGTCTTTTGGTGTTTGAAAGGCTTTGTTTCTCTACGTATTTGTTCTGTTATTTTACTGTGAATTGGGGCTAGGTTTGTAGGTTCACCAGGGTCTCTGAATTCCTTTTTTGAAATCTGTTTTCACATTTGCTTTTCTACAATCCTCTGTCACTCCCTGGTTTTCTATTATTCTTTTCCTTTTTTTCTCCCCACCTAAAACACCCAAAGATGCATGATTTGTATATATGTATATTTTTTCACCACTGGAGTTGCCCACATGATCGCATTTCTTCTGCTCTGCCAGGTGTATCCTTAAGAAGATGCTCTGGCTCAGGATGCTTCTCTCTCTATTCTTGCTTGCTTTGTCTTCTCTACCGCCAAAGGACTTGAATCACTGTGCTGTTACATTTTCATCCAGATTACTTTTGTCTCTTCACTTAAGAAGCTCCACTCCACTCTTGCTCTTTCTCTCACACATTTCTTTATCAGAACATGTCTATAAGTTAAAGAGAATTCATGGAAGAGCATCAAGAATGGAGAAGCACTGAACCTAAAAAGATTAAAAGAAAGAAGTATAAGGTAGTAACAAGGAAGTAAAATGATTATTTCAAATAGTCTAAAAATACCTATAAAATTGTGCCTAAACAGCTCAAGAAAGCTTTAGATTGAATGGCAATACAAATAAATAAAATGAATAGAAGTGGTGAATAAAAGATTACTCTGTAAAGAAGAGTTGCTGTATGGAAGTTGTGAAAAGCCTCTCATTTGAGCTATTTAAAATTAGACTGGAGAAAGCACTATGGCCAACATGATCAAAAGTACCCAATTATTTTAGGTATCCAATATGAGATTCTTCAAAGGGGTCTAATTTTAAGGGGGAGGGAGTCCAGCACTTTCTGAAAATCAGGATCCTTACTTTTGAAAATCTTGGCCTCAGGCTATGCTACAAAGAGCCATCTACACTGAAAGGGAGGTGGACTGGATGGCATAAGAGATTTTTCCAGTATCTAATTTCTATGATTATGAAATCTCTATTAACTCCTGGATCCCGACTCACATTTCACCCTAACACTGTATAAGTTTACAGGTCTTTTAATTTTGTGTAATTTATCTTGATGGAAATTTTACCTATAAGATAAAAACACTGTTCTCCCTTTGTGTGCAACAGTATACAGTAATGTTTTAATGGATATCTTCTTAGGAAATGTATAAATTAGTGATTATCAACTCAAATTACATTTTTCTACCCTTTTTGTAAATTAATTAGAAACCACCATGAGGACACTTACATGTGAAATTATTTTAGCAGTCCAATATCAGGGGTTTGTTAGACATAAAATAAGAGGAACTAGAACACACCACCAGAAGATGTTATCAGTATTCAAATAGCTGAAGAGAAGAATAATCCAAATTAACTGGAGAAACTGGCCAATGTAAATCTGTTGTAATTGACTCTATGAAACCAACCCCTGATCCAGTGACACCTCTTCCACCCCCCTTGAATTGCCCTTTGGAGGCCACTGCAGCCAATCGAATTAGGACAGCCCTCCAGTTAGGCTGGGGACTGAAGTGTCTCCTGGCAGCCCTAGGGAACAAGGAACTAAAAGGTGGTCTTAAAGCAACCTTTGCCCCCTCTCCCAGATTTGCTGGTTCAGCAACACACACAAATATCAAAGGTATCTATTTGCATATCTCCATTGCCTGGTGGTTTCAAAAATATCTAATCTGCTTGGGTTCACTACATTTCTCATTCCTCCTATTCCCCCAGTTTGGATGAGAATCTCTAAGAGTACCTACAAAGCTCATGTACATCAGAGCATCTTTACATCTATGCTGCAGCCACTGGCATGATTTGTGGATCATTAGGCATACCTGCACTCTTTGGTATAGTTAGCTAAAAATAGAAGTGAGGGTGATGTGGAGGAGGGGGGTGTCATATGGGCTTGTGTGGCATGTGGTGGTGTCCTCACTTCTATTTTGTAGCGAGCTAGCTAGAGTACAAGCTAACATAGGCATGTCTTCAAAAGCTGCACATCGCAGCCACAGTTACTATGTGGAAGTACTGTTTATCGTCCTTAATTCAAGCAAAATAAGAGTTTTATCCAGGCTAGGAAATGGACACTGAAGATCTAGTGGGCAAAAATCTGAAAACACTTGCTTACCTGGGCTTGGTGGTGTTTTATCAAAAAGTACTCTAAGTACTCTTACTGGAGATTTCATAGGTAGGGTTTGTCTTCATGTGGAAATGTATTGGGATAACTGTACCACTACAATTATACTGGAATAGCTCCACATGTGGATAGTCTTATTCCAGAATGAGTGCCTTTTAGTTTATACTTCAAAAGTGACATATGCTAAATCAGAAAAAAAAAACATTCTTAATGTCCACACGAGGAGTTACATAGATAAAACTATGGCATTATAACTATACCAGTAAATTTCCTCTTGTAGGCAAGCCAGTAGATAAAGCTTTTCATCCAAAGGAGGAGTGACAAATCTGGGAAGAGTCATCTGACTGGTGCCGAGGACTTCCAAATTAACCTTTTGGGATGCAGATGGCCTAATTTAATACAGTGGTCTGCACTGTCTGGTATTGCAAAGGAATTATTTGTGAATGTAAGGATACATGTTTACTTCAGAAGATGGCATTTTTAATTGTCATTATTTGGATGCACATCAAAGAAGACATTTGAATCACTGGAAAATGTATACGAGCAGGTTTGTGTTCTAATTATCACACTTTTGATGACTGTACTTTTCAAATTGCATTAGCTTATCAAAGTGACCTAGCTGATACATCTCCAAAGTTTCTGCTTAATATCAGTTTATACGAAAGGTTCTGCTATCTCAATTCTAAGCCTCTTTTGATTATGCCAGTTTGTCTTCCCTAACTGAACTTCCACATTCACATCCTTAGTAAAGAGTTGTACTTCTGAAACTTTATTGACTTAGACTGTGAATCTCAGCCAAGTACACAAGGTTTCACTGTCATAATGCTACTACATAAAACTATGACAACATGCTGCTGAAGAAGTGAAGATGAAGATCCCATATGCTGTTTGGGCCTGAGTGCCAATAGTGAACAATTATGTTTATCACATATATAGAAATCTAATTCCAGGTTCTACTATTAGAAGGTGAAGCTTCTATTCTCCTTCATTTTCTTATTGAAGTCTTCTTCCACCTTCTGTTGCTTCTCTTTCTGAAGTAAAGATAGCCACTAGGTAGTGTCATCAGAAATGAAGAAGAATTAAATATTTAATTTTAGATTTATTTTTCAATTTTCTACAACTTTGAGAAACTGGCAATAGCATGTGCCTCCAAATTTAAAAACTAATTGTGTGGGATCTTATTTCTTTGTTAGAGCCCTTACTTGTTTTCTCTTTTGTGTATATTTGGTGTATAGAATGTCTATATCAAGTCTACCTACAATTATAATTGAAGGTAAAACTTGAAACGGAAGGCATGAGTATGAAAGAGCGTGTTTATACTGGGAAAAGATTCTTTGTTTCTCTCAGAGAAAATAACATTGAGTCCATTTTTAAACAGGGATCATGCAGGAAGGAGTTCAGGATTGATTCAGTCCCTAATCGTGGAAAGATTTGCAGGAACCTAAGAGAACAAATGTTTAGATTTAAACTCCAGGTTTCCTGTCTGCTATTCATTGCGTGCTTGCTTACTGGGTTTTCTTTTCTTTAGATCTTTGTTTATAGATTTTGATATTCTAAATCAAAATGTCATATCTGTGAATATTGAATCACTTAAATAATTGCTGGGCACATAATATTACACATTATTACCAAATATACTCTAAAAAAAATATAACTAAAAGACCAAATTATAGAAACACTAGAGCATTTAGGTCAGCATTTTGTTTCCGTCTTACATGTAGAAGAATTACCAAGTTGTATTTTAAAATCAAACTTTTCAGAATTGTCATGTTCAGTTGATGCAATATAATTCCTGCTACTCATTTACATCAAAATATCTCTGTGGGTAAGTTTTTCAAAAATCTGTTTAGATCAACACTGTTCATCCTGCAGCAGTTTTACCAAATAGCATGTGCACTAATTTCAGCTGATCTAAATCTAATCCAGGGGTTCTCAAACTTCATTGACCCCCTTCTGACAACAAAAATTACTACATGACCCCAGGAGGGGGGACCGAAGCCTGAGCCTGCCTGAGCCCTGCCGTCCTGGGTGGAGGGGCCAAAGCCCAAGGACTTCAGCCCGAGGCAGGGGGCCTGTAACCTGAGCCCTGCTGCCCAGGGCTGAAGCGCTTGGACTTTGGCTTCGGCCCCGCGCAGTGGGGCTCGGGGTTTGGCTCTGGGCCCCAGGAAATCTAAGCCAGCCCTGGTGATCCCATTAAAACGGTGTTGTGACCCAGTTTGGGGTTCCAACCCACAGTTTGAGAACCGCTGGTCTAATCACTTTCTTTACAGCAAATTCATCACAGTGATCATCACAGTGATAATCACAATGGTCCCTTCTGACCTTGGAGTCTGTGATTCAGTTCTTGTCTAGTGTTAAAGAAAAATAAATCGATTAACCAAAGATAGTGCTAATCAGGCCAGTAATACTATTCAAGCAGAGGGGCAATGTTTATTTGGAACAAGGAGAAGTCAAACAAATAGCAAAAAGGAACAGTCAGTAAGGAAAGTCCTACGTGTAATGATCAAAATAGTGAAAAGCTGAGCTTCCACACTTTTCTGATGAATTGGGTATTATAGCTTGTGACAGTGAAGTAAATAATACTGATCGTATGCTCCTTGAAGTGATTATTTATACTGTGTACATTATCATTTTGGCAATTATGAAGGAAATAAGGAAAAATGTTTTCTGTATTGCTCTGATCCTGCAAAGACTTAAACACACGTTTAAGCCTATGAATAATCCCACTGAAGCCATTGGGGCTACTGACGTCCTGAAAACTCAGCATGTACGTAACTTTTTTCAGGATTTGGGCCTCTGACACCTTCAGCTTTTTCAAGCGGGCTCTCCTTGTTCCTCCTTTTGTGATGGTCTCCTTTTTTATTTTATTCATCCTGTCCTGTTGAGATTTTCCTGAACTAATTCAGGGATTAATGAAAGAAAAAAGAGATTATCTAACCTCCCCTATGTATTCCTAGTTTACATGTAGTTGGAAAGAGTTATGGTGACAGAAAATCATGAAAAAGAGAGATACATGACTCTTAACCCATAAACTTTGCATATGTATGCACATATGTATAGTAGAGAAAGCACTTTTCAAAATGAAAAAATCTTTGGTCACATGATCCATCTGTAGTCACTGGCAAACTTCCATTTAGTTATCGTTTTTTTGAATACATGAAAGGGAGGATTTTTTTGCCTCTGATTCAGATTTATCTTCTGTTGGCATCTAGTCTCTACTATGAATGTCCAGAAAAGAATATGAAAGGAACTAAGTCTCACCTGGAAATGGAAATGAACTATTGTATGGGCATGGGGCATTGGCGGAAATAAATTCTGTGTCCAGTCGCTTTATATTCATGAACAATAGTACTTGTCTTCAAAAGTGTTTCCAGAAGAAATGGAATCCTCTTCAGTTTTTCTTGGTTAAAATAACAATTATGCAATACATTATTAAAACAAAGTATTTACCCTTCCTTACTGACGAACTGGTGTCCTTTAAATGCTAAAAATTAATATAATGAAGAAGCACTTATATTTGTGTGGGTTTAAAACTCTTTAAATATCACTGCAAATGGAGATCAACAGAGAGTCATACTGTAGTTTTTTTTTTTCTTTCAAACATTCCGTAATCACACCTGTGGCAATAACTGCTTTGCAAAATACACTTACATAAATAGTTGTTCAAAAAAAAGCTTTATTTTTTATCATTAAATAGGATAATGTTTAAGATTCTTTAGTGTTAATTATGCAGTTATCAAAACCTGCAAGGTTCAAAGGATTTTATTTAAGAGGGATTTCACATATAGCCTGTATTATGGTGCTAAATAATAGCACAGTAGTGCTTCTGTAGCATTGTAAAATAGCTTAGAGAGAAGTATGATGTCTATAGTTGGTGTAATGCATTGGTAATTAAGAGGGTGTGAGGTTAAGCTTCATTAACTGCTGTGGGATTGTATCTTGAGTTTCATTATGCCCTGGAGAACATAAGAAGTGAGAGAGGTCATACTGTTAGAATCTGATTTTGCGTAGTGCATCTGCCAAAACAAAGCAAGCAAAGTAATGTAGCAGCAAACACACAAAGACATTGATTATTGATCATTTGCATTATATGCATTTTTACTGTAGAAATGAAAGTTTTATTAATAAAACGCTTAATCCTAGTTGTGATAAAACTTTCATTAGTTTTGGGTTTTAGGAAATCAAGTTACTTTAATTACACTGTTTGTGTATTGACAGTGTAACGTCAGTGGAAATACGTTAGAAAACTGGATTTTTTTCTAGTTCTTGTTTTTGTGATTTTTTTTTAATACAAACCACAATAAATTGTTTTTGTTAACTTTAGCAATTATCCATCTTTTATATTTGCATTCTGCAGGGAGCAGAGTTGTGCTTTAGGAGTCCTCAGGAATGGCTTGTTTTGTTTTATTTTATTCACTTGCACATTGCCACTAGCTCCGTTGTCTATATACCAGCACCAAGTACACCGTGGCCGGAAGCACTCTTGTCAATTAAGATCTGACCCTCATGTGCTGTTTCTTCTAGCAAGGGAGAATGTAACAGTTGTCAGATATTACATCCTGATGCCACAAAATTAAAAAGTCCCAGATCTTTTCAAAGCTGTGCTATGGAGGAGCTAAGTACTTTTAATTAAGCAATGAGCCTTGCAAAAGTACCAGTTTAGTTTTAATAGCAAACATGATTATTTCCAAGCTCTAAATGAGCTTTCTTGAGGTAAATATTTTATTAATCTTGTATTGTTCTTGGATTGTGGTTTCTATCAGATGAGCATAAACATATTTGCTTAGTACAGTTTAAACACGGTCATAATCCTGACTCAGTTTTTGAATTAGTTCTGGAAAAATAATTCTGGCATACTACCATGACAGCAGAGTTTATCATTTCAGTTGCTTTTTATGTGGGGGAGTGGAATGATTTGCAAAACATTTTTAACAATTTAATAAAGCTATTGGAAAATAATTTTGTTTTTGAAATAGTACTAAATCTCTGGAAAAACTGATTACACAGTTTTGATCAAGCGTGGCTTTTGCGTTCATGCTCCTGCACGCAGCCCAGGCCAGGAACTATCTGAACTCAAAGCACTACAATGTTGCTTTTACAAGGGTGCATCCTATATAAGACTTTGTGGTGGAATGTACATGTCACCTGCAGCTGTAGTCACCAGTTCCTTTCTGAGCAGGGTCAGTGTAAAAACCCTATTTGCAGCCTGTGGCCAGTTCAACTGCTGATGCTTGCGTTCTCTGATTGTGTGGGGATGGGGCTTTGTTCCTTTCTCACTTGTCCCTTCCACAAATGATTTTTGTAAACATGACCTGCTTTACTCTTTCCATGCACTTTTTTTTTTAACATCCGTTTTGTATCTTGATAAGAAGTGTTCCTGGATGGATCCATTGTCCCTTGTAGACAGACATCACTACTATAACAGGTAACTCGGAGCCTATCATAAGTGGCTCAGGTATGAAATGTACTCATAGATGTTGTCACAAGTAGTCTAATCCTGGATGCAGTGCTTTAGATATATCCACCCAGCAGTTCCCAAACATTTTTCCCAGCAAGTGCTTTAGAGGATCTAACTGTCGGAAGTATCAAAGCAAGCTAGTCTCACAAAGACTGAGACAAAAGACACACACCTCTCTCTCTCTCTCTCTCTCTCTCTAATTAAATTAAATTAAATTAAAATAAAATAAAATAAATAAAATAAAAATGTAGTTTATTGGGTCTGTCTTACAGACTTTCCCCTATCAAACAACAGAGGCTCTAACCTAAACTTTTACATGAAAACAAGAGCACTGAATATTATTGTTCTCTCCACTCCAAGCGCACACACGCCCGCCAAAGTCAAAGGTTCCTAAGCCCTCCTCAATAGCAAACTTTTTAAAGGTATTGAAGTGTTCTGCAGTGTACTTCGCGTTGGCAGTTTTGCACCTTTGCCTGTCAGAGGGAGACATAGTGCTTTTTTATCTCCTAAGGCATTTGTCACTTCAGGAGCATCCATTGGAGCCACAGAACTTGCTTTGGAGGAATTGTCAGGCTATGACGACAGATGGACAGGAGACACTTGATATAGTTTCAGTCAGGCCGCAACTTTATTATTAGATGTCAGGGACTACACGGCAGAAAACAGTGAACAGTACAGGTAACTCCATGATCATTTCAATATCTAGTTGGGGGCTTCCACCAACCCCCCGCTCTTTTCCATCCAGGTCTCCCATCCAGCCCATTGCTGGGATCTTACCATCCCCCTACCCTGAATGAGGTTTAAGATGGGCTATAAGTAAGACTACAATTTTATCATGGAGGTTGTGGAAGTCAGGCGCCTGGAAGCTGCAGAGTACCCCCACCACCCAGGGCAGCCAGGATCTGCAAGGTACCCACATCCACAGCAGTGGGGTCTCCGATCTCCAAGGCAGTGGGGGTACCTCACAGCTCCTGGTTTCCACAGGTGGCAGGGGAACCCCTGCAGCTTCTAACCGTCGCTAGCAGCAAGGGGGATCCCACTGCTCCTGGCGGGACCCCAGAGCTCCCTGGCAGCGGGGTCCCTGAAGCTCCCAGCCTCCACAGGCACCGGGGTACTCTGAGCTGCCATGGGTGAAGGGGGACCCCGCAGCTCCTGGCCAGCCCCCACAGCTCCCGGCCTCTGACAGTGGGGGATCTCAGAGCTGTGGGGGAGGGGATCATGGAGCGCTGAGCTCCCATTTGTGGTGGGAGCCCCTGTACCTCCCAGCCAGGCCCCCGCAGCTGCCTAGTGGCTCCCTATTTTGTGATGAATATTTTTAGTAAAAGTCAGGGATAGGTCATGGGCTTCCATGATTTTTTTATTATTATTATTATTGCCCAAAACGAAAATAAAACAAAAAAAAGCAAGGCTCTTTGTGGATCACTGTGACTTCAAATTTTTATCTGCAAGAAAACTTCAAGATAGCATGTCTGGAGCCAGTCATGTTTCTCCTAAAGGACATCATTCTGGAACTGACTGATGTTTACATGCAGATAGGAATAGATTTTAGATTTCTTAAAGAGTAACAATGCCACCAAATCTTAGTACTGCTCTTTGGGTGAGCACTCACACTATCCGTATGTTTGGCACTAGTGACTGTATTTCTATACAGGATTGGAATTTGTTTTCCTCTATCTAGGTAACTGACTAGTCAAATAACCTTACACCTTAGAATTTAAGCACCATCTCTGACTGTTGGGGAACTGGAGACACTAGGATTCAAAATAAACTACCTGCAGTCTCACCTTGTTCCCCCATGGCAACTGGAGTACCTAAAAGATTTGGTTGACATGGCACAATTCAAAGCCTTCCTACGACAGGAAAATATCTAAACATTGCAGATCCAAAACAGGCTTTGCTGGAGTTGGCAGGTATCAATAAGAACCTGATGGCCACAAACAGTAATATAAGTAACCATGTGTCCACACGAGGAACTTTCATTAGGTCCAAAAGCTCGGAGATCAAAAATCACACATTGCCATCTCATCTGGGTGGTGGATGCCCTCTCAGCAAGGGATAGGAGTTATTATTGGGCCATAAGTATGAGATTGGACAGATTCCCTCAAGATGTTCCTGGCTTCTATTTATATAGCAGGACAGGATGACATAGTTTCAGACCAATTTAAGCTAATAAGTAGTGGACCTATGCTATTGGCCAATGTAGTGAATCGGAGCTTTCTTGAGTAGGTCACACCAGAGAGAGATCTGTGCACAACTGCCTGTTAAAAAACAAGCAGTAGCCTTCCATCAGTGGGATATCTTTCTCGTCCTTTTGCCAGAATGCTGAGGATGGATGTTTAGGAATACTTTTCCTCTGGTTGCAAAGGTCCTGACCAATTTCAAAATTTCTATGATCTTACTAGCCTGCTACTACTGGAGACAAACATGGCTCTTGATACTGTTGAAGATGCTGGCTGATTATGTTATAGTGAAGGTCCATCCATATCTGATCATCCTGGACCGGGACATTTCTCCACATCTGAGGTCTGTAATAATCTCCACTGCTTCCACATAGCCCCACACATGAAGAATGATTGGCTCTCTCTTAGTCTGTGGCACAGGAATTTTTTTAATACACCTTCCACCTGAGGAGAATATACTGAAGTAGCTCCTTCCTCATTATTGCCTCTTGAGGGCATTTAATCTCCCTTAACCCTTCCCCCTCTATTATTAGTGTAGGTGGAAATAAAGACTCTACCTGAAAAATATGGAAAGCAGAGGGCCTGCATAGTGTCCTATGCACCACGTAAGCCAACATTTATCATAGAGCAGTATATAAAGATAAATGTCCCTTTCTAGAAGTAAAGAAAAGGCTTTATTCCTCATTAGTTGATTGTGACAAACCAGAAGTGTGAGTAATAAAGATGCAGTGTTTCTAGTGTTTACTAGAGGAGAAACATTCTCAGTGGACTTACCAAAATGTTAGTGCCATCTTTTTGTCTATGTTAAAAGCGAATGATAGGAAATAGAACCTCCTTTCTTGAAATTTCATCCTTCCAAATGACATAGTGGTTGACTAGTGATGTTACAGTTTGAGGTGATAGCAACAGGTGTGTACCTGCTTATGTCAGTGGTAAGATCCAAAACAATGGCAAGCTTAGGGAGTTAAGTGAATGCTTAGATAGGATTTATACTAATTATGATCTGCTGAAAAACAATGATCTGTGCCTAGGAGGTTTGGTTTTTTTTATAATTGACATAATGATGACCCTATTTCACAAAAGTTGTGCAGGTGTTACCTGAACGATTTTAGGAGAGTTTAATGAATGTGCCAAAAGGACACCTGGGAAACTAATTTTAATTTTGGCTTGTAGAAACTTCTAAAAAGTCAATGAAAACTGATTTGAAAAATGTATTTACCATTTAACAATATTCTGAGTTCTCATGTACTAGTAACTCTTAATTGAGAAAGATGTCATCATTTTTGTTTGTTTTTTTTAATCAGGAAATAACTTTATAATACTAAAAAAATAAAAATAATGTGTATAGTGATATCAACTAGTTTCAGTAGAATTTTCCAAAAGATATTTGATGGAAAATAAGAAGACTGCTTAAGTACTATAATTTGACCTTCATTTTTACTGTAGGTATCTGAATTTGTAAATAGGTAATTGTAATAATCAGCACGTGGATAGTACCTGAAAGATGAAATATTGTGAAATCCCATGGTGATATCTTTTATTAATTAGGAAATATTTTATGTTTAAAATTTGGAAGTAACATAATGGTTTGTGGATGCATATATATATGTGCTATGCTGGTATAATTGTAGTGTGTGTTCTGTTGGCCCATCATTATAGTTACAGCTACTTCAAAACTTTCATTAATTCCCTGTGTTCAGTTACTCCTGTGAGAAACCTTCATGTTTGGGCTAAAAATTTCTATGCTTGTTCTCTATCAGAAGTGATATATGAAACTTTGAGCTAAAGCAATTTAGTTCTTTGATGACACACCTACCATAAATGTATTATCTCTATTTAAGCTGAAAATTCAACAATTTTAATATTTAATTTATAGTAAAATTCATTTTACAGTATTCTTGTTCTTGTGAAGTTAGAAATATAATTACAACAAAATCTGTGTACATGTTTAGTTGTAAAGAAAACAAGATTGTGCTCTAAAGAGACCATAATCTAATGGTATTTGAACCTTAAGGCAGTTTGCAATAGTTCCCATTAAAAATACAGACTAGTATAACTCCTACATAAAAAACAAAAAAAATAAAAATACACTAGTATTAATACAATTTAAAATGCTCAGGTTTTCGTCTATTCTTGTCAATAGGAGATGTTCCATTGACTGATTTCAGTGGGAGCAAAATCAAGCCTGACGTATGTTTCATGAGATAAGGCTTGTGATACACTGTAATAATAATTATAGAGGTATACCTTTTGTTAGAGGAAATAAATTCCCTAATTTAATGTATAGTTTGTAATACTCAAATACATAATAATGATAATATATATGCAACATTTAAATCAAATATGTATTAGACTATTCTGGTGATGAAGCTAGTGTAAATATGAAAGAATTGAAAAAATATATTGCAGTGGCTATGCATGTGTTTCTAAGCTTGTAGGAAAAATTGTATATTTGATAAAGTAGCATCCAACTAGAAAAATAACAAAACTATTGTGATGCATATAAACCAGGGGAAAGTATTGAGGTTTCACTTTTAGCCTCAACTTTTGCATTTCTTGGTTGTATAATTAAACATTTAAATTCATAGCCTTAAAGTTTATCTTAAAGTGGGATAATCTAGGTTTATGTGTGTACAGTTCTTATTCTTTGTAGTCTGTTCTCACTCACTCATATGAGCTGATGTGAACTCGGATGCTATTTGGTATTGCACAAGCTCTTCAAGAAGGAATAGATTCTAGTTTGTGAAGTGCCTATTTATATAGAAATAAAGGGTGGCTGTGGCAGTGTTATTAATAAATGGAAAGTCATTAAAGTGGGCAGGCAAAAAGCAATTCAAATTATCCCAGACTTTTGCTAATGTTTGGACAGAAAATATAGTGAATCTGTTTACAGAACTTTTGCAATTCATTTGTATCAAAAGAAAACAAAATCTGTCCAAGCCTCTGGAAAGAATGTTTGTGTCCTCCTTAGAGTGCTAACACAAAATAATGGTCATTCTGTTACTTACACTGATTTCCAAAGTACATAGGCAGGCCTTCCATTGCCTATTACATTTTATATCAGAAGTTTGTATTGCCCAAAAAATTACGTTGAGAAATTAAAATCAAGTGTTCATTTATGTCAAGGATTTTAGATTTTATTTTCATTCATAATAAAAGTAAACCCAACAAATTACAGGTATACAAATGTCATTCAATACAGGTGGAAGTATCTACCTTTTTTACTCATCTCTTCCTTTCTTTATAGCAATATGTGAAATGTATTGCCAATAGGACTATATTCTGTTTGATTAATTGCACAAAAGTGGTCTTTTTTAACCTAGTTAATATTATAATAATAATACCTAATTCCTAGGACTGCTCTGTACTCTGTTTTGATAAAAGCACATACTGTCACTCAATAACAGGTGTAGCATTACATTATAGATCCAAATTAGGCCACATATCCCTTCAATGCTATTCTGCCTCTGATGATTTTTATTTTTTGGCAGATCTGATTCTGAGCAGCTCTGGTTGTGGGATTTGGTTTTCGTATCCATGTGTCTACCAAATACAGTCAACATCTACCACATCTGTGCCCAATAGGTCTCTACTTTCTTGGTTTTATGTTTTATTCTGCACTTCAGTCTGGCGGTTCTATCCAATCCAGAACAGATTTCCTAATTGTTTCTTCCACATACTAACACTTAGTCTTAACGGTAACCTGTTACATGATGTTATGTAATCTTAGTTCTAGTGTTTATTTCTCAACATTATGAGACTGTGCTGAGTGCTTTTGCTTTAGTAAAAATGTAAACATTGGCAATTTAAAATGGGTCTGTAACACTGTTTTTTGCTGAAATTTTATAATCTTTGTCTATTTTTAAAATGGTTTAGATCATATTTGGCCTGTCTCTAATCCTAATTTTCAGAAACATCTTCCCCTCCTCTCCCTCCCTCCCCCCTACCCCCCCTCACCCCCAGCAGTTTGCAACTGGAAGACTTGTGTAGTTAAAAGACAAGTATCAATAACCAACTTGTGCTCCTAAAAAATATGGTAGATAGGGACAAGCAGAAGAGACCTCCCCAAGCTGGGGTATAGCATTGGCCCCTTAGAAAAGCCATAAATTGATGTTCTGGCGATTATACTTGATTATCTGCACTGTAAAATCAGTTTCTGAAGCATTGCTTGTGCTCTGTGATTTCATTCTTCCTTCATGTTAGTGTCTAGTTTTGCCTGTAGCATGAGAGTGGGAGATAGGAGACTTGGTTCAGTTTTTGGTGCTCTCTTAGATTTTTTGTGGTGAATCAAAAATCCAAGAGGAAAGGGAGATGAAAAAGAAAGAAAGAAATGAGACCACTGAGCTGCATATAGACAGCTTCCCGTTGTTTATTCAGTAAAGATATGGAATAAATTATATGTGAGAAATTAGCTCATGATATGCTCATTTGAGATTGTAGTACATGAATAAATTATAACCACCCCTTTTAATCAACCTATCTCTTGTTTCGAGAATGCATGAGAGCAAGGAGTGTAAACACATGAAACAAAATATACATGTTTTGCAGTAAGACTGAATCTTGGCAGAACAATAGTCTGGTACAAATGTCTTCTGCTAACCCTTCATGTGCAAAGATGCATGTCACTTAGATATGTGCGTAGGGGAATGCAATACCAACCACTTAAACGTGCAAAATAAGTGTTCAACTATGTCACACCCACTGCCATGAGGCAGCAAGATCACATCAGTACAATCTAAGAAATACTATCGCACTATAGTCTAAGAATCTAAGAAAACACTTCTGAATTTAAAAACAATTTGAATTAAACAAGAACTATAAAGAATTTATTCATATTTTGCAGTAAGCTATGTACCTCAGTGACTCTTCTCTATCTTGCTTATATGTTTAGTCTGGTGGTATTGCATATGAAAAAAGGACACAATTGGAATTGAGATTCATCGTGGAAATCCAATTGGTATTGAAGGGTGTTCTTTGCATAGAAAGAAAACAAAATCCGAGAGTCAAACTACAGCCTGGAATTATTATTTTTTCATAGCATAGATCACAGTGATAATTCCTTTATTTTTCTCGTTTCTAGTTCGTTACTTTAATCATTATGAAAGTACTTATGCACTTAGGTACACTTCATATTATATCCCTAAAAAAGAAAAATTAGAGCTAAGGAAACAGTTTGTTTTTCATACTTTCTAAGCTGTATTGCCTTAGCATCTTTTAATGGTTCTGTATCCATTGTCTTAAAACTTCTAGGGTAAAATTTTCAAAAGCATCTAAGTCCCAGTTTCAACAGTGACTTAAGCACATACATGCCTAAGTCTCATTGAAAGTCCAATTCCTAAGTGCATAAGTCACTTTTGAAAATTAGACTTAGGCTCCTAAATCACTTTAGATGCTTTTTAAAATTTTAATTTTAACCTACTCTTTTGATACAAATGCAGTTGTATATAATTTCACAAAGGCTAATAGCAGTTCGTATATTTATCAGAGGGGATCATTCATTATTACAGGGCTCTTTCATAAAGCCTATTTCATATTTATTGTGTTGTATTATATTGACTGTTTTAGTCATAATATTCAAATATGAATACAGTGCTGTCACGCTGTCTGGAATCGTTCACAATCATGAGTGCCAACCTCAGGCATACTGTTAAAAAGCAGGGTAGACACCCCAAACTGGTGGTGTGTTCTATAATTAGATTTCACCAACCCAGTAACCAGTGTGAACTCCTGGTTCACTGTAAGTCTTACCATGGAGTCACAGACAATTTCTTTAGGCACTACAGTCTACCTTGCCACCCAGGTAAGCTGGACTTAATGATAAACGGTCACTTACATCAGCAATCACAAAATATTCAGGTTTCTCCCAGTCCCAAGAGACCAGTCACATACCCCAGATCAATTTGTATCTTAGATCTTATACGAAAGACAATGCTGGTAGCCAATTGTTAATAAATCCTTGGTTTATTATACTATGAAAAAGAAATGAGAGTAGTTCTTTGAGTGCTTGCTCATGTCCATTCCAATAGGTGTGTGCGCACGCCATGTGCACGATCATCGGAAGGTTTTTCCGCTAGCGGTACCCATCAGGTCAACTGTGGAGCCCCTTGAAGTGGCGCCCTCATGGTGGTGTATATAGGACTCTGCTGACCCGCTGCCTGCTCAGTTCCTTCTTACCGCCACTGACGGACATTGGAGCTTTCTTCAGTCTCTTGCTTCGCAAGTGCCTACCTAGTGGTTACTTCTACTTTGTTGTAAATAGTTCAGGAAAGTTGCAGTTTAGTAGCAGTTATAGCTAGCCTCCTTTGGAGGTCCCCCCCCCCAGCTCCCCTGACTGGGATATGCCTCGGTTTCAGGGGTTTAAGTCCTGCGAACGCTGTGGGAAGCCTGTGCCCAAGGGCGATCCGCACTTGTGCCTTAAGTGCCTGGGTGAGGGCCATCAGACAGATAAGTGCTCCATTTGCAGGAGCTTTAGACCCAGGATGAAGAGGGAGCAGGACTATCCCCTCAAGCTCCTTTTAATGGAGACGGCTCTTCACCCTCAGCTGGCACCAGAAGCGGCACCGGCAACATCGGTGCGCAGCACACCGGTTTTGGTGTGGGATGCCTTGGCACTGAAAAAAGACTCCTCCAGGAAGCATTGACACTGCTCCCCGGCTCACAGAGTGGGTTCAAGCATGCGGCACTGCTTTTAGCCCCTAGTGCCACATAAGAAGAAGAAGAAGGCAGACTGGGGTCGGTCCCCCATCAGGAAACAGCACTGGGATCCCAGCGGGGTGTGTCCTTTATCAGGGCACCCACGGCCTGGTCCTCAGATCCCGGCACCGTCAACTCTGGCCCTGCCGGGGCCTCCGTCGAGTCCGGTGCTTGTGGACTCCCTGACTCAGAAGGAGTTGGAGGATGAGACTGATCTCCCCTACGCACCGGATACCTTTGAGGCTGGGCGGGACATTATTGCCATGATGGCACAGTCCCCAGCCCTGCAGGCGCAAGGAGGGTGGCCAAAAACTTACACCTCCAGGCTGAGGAGGTGACAAAAGACTCGGACCCAGGGGTGGACATTCTTGCCACGAAGGGTCCTTCTGGGGTAGCCTTGCCCCTTGTCAAGACCATACAAAACACCACAAAGGTGCTATGGCAGACCCCGGCCTCCATACCGCCCAGGGCCAAAAGGTTGGAAAGGAGGTATATTGTGCCACAAAGAGCGGTAAGGTCAACCGGGTCCTGCCCCAAAGTCACGGGACGCTAAGAAACTGGACCTTTTCGGCTGTAAAGTCTACTCAATCAGGGGGCTCCAGCGTCGCGTTGCTAATCAGCAAGCAATGCTCAGCCACTATGCTTTTAGTTCCTGGAGAGTGCTAGCTAAGTTCTAGTAATTGCTCCCATCAGGCTCTTGCCCAGAGTTCGCGGTGCTTCTTGAGGAGGGCAAGGTGGTGTCAAGGACCTCCCACCAGGCCACCCTAGACTCAGCTGATTCTGTGGCTTGGACCATGGCCACAGCAATCACTATGAGACGGAGCGCCTAGTTACAGGTTTCGGGCATACCCCCGGAGGTCCAGAACACCATTCAGGACCTGCCCTTTGACTGTGCTGGCTTGTTTGCTGAGAACACGGATTCCCATTTGTACAGTCTCAAAGACTCGAGGGCGACATTGAAGTCCCTAGGGATCCACGCTCCTACACCCCAGAGGAAGCCCTTCAAACCCCAGTCCCCTCCCTCCCCCCCCACTTCTACTCCAGACCCCCAAGGCAGGACTCAGGCAGGAGAAGGGGCAGGAATAATAGGAGGCGCCAGTCTCAGTCCTCCTCGGGCCAGGGCCAGGGCTCATCCAAGCAGCCCCCGGGGCTGAAATGTAACTTTTGAAGGTGCACCCAAGGATGGAGCACCAGGACTTAATCCAGATCCATACCCTCCCTTTGTGAACTGGCTATCCCACTTCTACCCTGCTTGGTCCCAGATCACAACAGATTACTGGGATATTCTGTCCAGTTCTGTTCCCTCCTGCCTTCCCACCTACCTTCCCAGACCCTCTTCAGGGACCCTTCTCACAAGCAACTCCTTCTCTGGGAGGTGTAATCGCTCTTCGCTCTGGGGGCGATAGAGGAGGTTCCTCAGGAGTTCGGGGCAAGGGATTTTACTCCTGACATTTCCATATCCCCAAGGCCATGGGGGTGGGGTACATTTGTTCAGGGGAAATTGTGACCGAGTTGGCCATGTATGCACAACATAGTTTAGTTGATGCAGGTTATGTTGGCGTATAGCCACCAACTTTTGTATATTGCTTGCGAATGTGCAAACTTGGGTGCTTGCATCAGAGCTGCATGTGCTCATCAAGGCTGGCTGTCAGTGTAAAATGTGGTGCACCATGGGTAGGGATCCCAGTGTGTCCTGCATCATCATCTGGCTCAATGCCTTATGGGATATTTTCATAATACTTATCTGAGATATCAGTGATTTGTCAAGGGATTTCTGGGAGCTAGAGGGTCAGGTTCCTATCATACCACTTTCTCCATCCCATAATGCTTTACACATTACATAATTTTTACACTTTTTTTAAAAAAACCCTCTCAGCTACTTTTAGGTCTCTCTGGTAGAACCACGGACCCTGCAAAGTTCAGCACAGTTCTCATGAGAGTTGCTAATGCAGGAACCATGATTTTCATATGTTTGCGGTACGTGAACAAGTACTACTGCACCTGGAATTGAGGTGAGGAAGATGCAGAAATGTTCAAGCACAATAAGCAAATGCTGATGGTTTTCACGGAGGAGCTCCACACTGGATTGCTGCTTCTGGGCCTGAGAAACAGACACTGATTGGCGAAGCAAGTGGTGATCATGCACTGAAAGTTTGCAACACTGGATTACTCTCGGTCAGTGGGCGATCAGTTTGGAGTTAGAAAATCCACACTGTTCGGGGGTCATGTCGGGGCCCAGGCCAGCCTTCACAGTGGGGTGGAGAGGGAGCCCCGCTCTGCCCCCAGCTCCACTGTTTCTCTTGGAGTTAGAAAATCCACAATGGAGACCATTATCATCTAAGTGTGTCAGATCATTAAGTATCTCCAGCTACACAGGACTGTGACTCTCAGTAATAAACAGGAAATAGTGGATGGTTTTACAGCAATGGGGTTCGCAAATTATGTTGGAGCAATTGATGGCACGTAATTCCCTATTCTGGCATCAGCCCACCTTGCCACTGAGTACATCAACAGAAAGAAATACTTTCCTTTGGCTATGCAAGCTCTAGTGGAGAATCAAGAGCTAATATTAACATGGGCTGGTCAGGCAAGGTGTATGACATTTGCATCTTTGAGAACACAGTACTTTTTTTAAAAAAGCTGCTGCAAGCAAGGAAATTCTTCTCTGACCATTGGATTACCATTGGCAATGTTGACATACCAATAGTGATTCTGGCTCATGAAGCTGTACACTGGCCACCTGAACAGCACCAAAGAAAGAGTCAACTACTGCCTCAGCAGGTAGACAGAATGGATGCTTGTGCTGTTTACTCACTGGATTGGATCTCAGTAATGCAAATGTCTACTTGGTTGTAGCTGCATGTTGTGTGCTGCATAATAGCTGTGAGGCAAAGGGGGAAAAGCTACCACCAGGGTGGAGGGGCAAGGTAGACAGGCTGTCTGCTGAATTTGCGCAACCAGAAATAAGGGCTATTAAAAGAGCGAACAGTGGAGCTATATGGCTGAAAAGAGTCTTAAAAGACCATTTTAACAGTCAGTCATGGTCTAAGTTCCCTCTAAGCTGCGCCGCCGCACACGGCCTATTAAGCCCTGCACAGGGACTCACAGCTGCAGCAGGGAGAGGCGCCCCTTTCCGCAGGCCCCAGCATGGACCTGTCCCAGACTTGCCATGGCTGGGGGAGAAGAGCCCCTCCCTCGGCCCAGCCTGGCCCGGCCCCGCCGGAGCTGCCGGAGAGTGGAGCCCCTCCCTCGGCCCGGCCCGGCCCAGCCCCACCGGAGCTGCCAGGGAGAGGAAACCCTCCCTCGGCCCGGTCCAGCCCAGCCCAGCCCAGCCCCGCCGGAGCTGCTGCAGCTGGGTAGAGGCGCCTCCTCCCCTGGCCCCGACCTTCTGCAGCGAGAGAAGGCTGGGGGGAGTACTGTCTCCCCACCACAGCCCTGGGGCAGCTGGCACCCCAAACTGCTCTGGCCGCACCCCAACCCTCCGTCCCAGCCCTGAGCCCCCTCATCCCCGGCCCTACCCCAGAGCTCGCACCCCAGCCAGAGCCCTCATTCCCCCACACCCCAATCCTCTGCCCCAGCCCTGAACCCCCTCCCACACTCCGAACCCCTTGGCCCCCATCCCCACAACATGAATTTTTTTATGGGCACCAATATGAAGGTGGTGTGTCACACATCACCTACATATTGGTGCACATAACAAAATTCATTCTGCACATGAATGTAAAAAATTAGAGGGGACACTGATCATGGTAGTGTTGTCTGATCCTTTTATGAAATAGTGTCTCTAATAGTGTGATTAAATATAGGTGGATCTTTGCTACCTGCGTTTGAATTCTGCAATGCTTGGTGTAGACTAATAAATATATACTGAGTTTCCAAAATAGAACTTAAATTTTGTTGCCTGTTTCTTTGAACACAATAAAGTGCAAACAAATATGAAATTAAAAATCTGTAACAGCACTGCAACAGAGTGAACTATATTTTACACCCAAGGAAAAACAGCAGTAAGCAGTGATCATTTATGTTCATGTACGTAAAACCTTACTACAGTGTAGTAGGTAGGGCTACACATGCACCAACTTGGTGTTTTCACAGGTTGGTATATGCATAGCTGTAGTTCTCCTTGTGGTTCCCTGGCATGGAGTGGTAAGGGGTAAGGATGTAACGGTACATCATGCTGTGATCTGGTATGTTGGAGGATGTAGGGAGCACTGACCATGGAGTACTTCAATGACTGGAAAGACTGCTGAGTCCAGAGTCTTTAGGTATGTAGGTCAACAGTGTTCTGCAATATCTGAGTTTGTTGCCTGAGCAAACCCATAATGTCCTGATACGTTTCCCAAAGCGCCTTGGTCCTTTTTCCTTTCCTGAAACAACCTCTGACTTTCTCTCTCTCTCTCCATTCTTGGTCCTTCTCCATGGCCACAGTCATATGCTGCCTCTGAGCCTTTTGTTCCTGGTCTAAGACTATAGAGGATTGGAATATCTTGGAGAAAATATCCTCCCTAGTCCTCTTTCTCATCCTGATCAGAGTCAGATGTTAAGCAGGCATATCTCTCAAGGACATCATGCCAGAGGCTGCTGATTAAAGCAGACAGATACATCATTAGATTTAGACACAGTGGACAGGGAAAGATGAGTCTCAAGACTCCTATAAATATCTTTTAATAAGAAATGCTAATTGTCACTTCAATTCTGGAGCACCGCGCTGCAGCAACACTCAGCAGCTCAAGCCATAGTGAATACAGCCTGCCCTAGCCAAACAGGGAGGAGGGGAGAAGGGGTGTTCTGTTGCTAAGAAGTTTTCAGTGATAGGCACCATTCATCAGGTATGAATATTGGGATAGTGCAGTGAATATTGGCAATATTTTCGCAGACTGCAATGATTTTGGATGGTCGCTCACTTCAGACAGTGACAAAGGCACAGAGAACAGAGCTACTACTGGCATTCCGAAGCCACCCAGGCCTGTATACTGCTAGCCTGATTACTGCAATGGTGCCAGCCAAAATCCTTGCAGAGTGGCATGGGAAAGTCTCCTAGTGCAGGAAAAGAAATAAGGATACAATTCTTACAAATCTTCGAGAAAGAATTGCAGAGTATCTCCATGAAAGTTTATCGAGATCTCTCAAGAGGATAAAAGGGACATCCCTACTAAGATAAACAAAGTACTCTGCATGGCTCCCCTACCTACCCCAACAACCCAAAGAGTTGAAAAGTGGACACAGAGTCTATTTCTCTTTGTTCTACCTCAAATCAGCATCCTGTGCTCGGACAAATGTGGATTGTGTAATCAGACTGCCTTACTACTTTTTTGAATTTATTCCCATACATAATAGTAAAGCAATCAGAAGTCAATTACTTTTTTCTATAAACTTGCAGATGGGGTGGACTCCATTTTTAAATGGGGAAGAACGTTGTGGGAGGGAGGGAAAGAGAGAGAAGGGGTAACAGGCAACAAAAAGTAAAAAATGTATTAGAAAAATGCATGTACACGCTTATCCGAGCTCCCTTCCTCTTCATCATCAATTTCATGTGAGCTCACCTGGTGGTACAGGCGTGAGTCCACTGGAGTTTCCAACAGCTTGTGGCATGGTTTAAGTCCCCTGCCACGTCTCTTCTCCCCCATCCCTTTACTATTCACAGCAAGAGTTTCTGCCTTGGGCTCCTGAGAAGTGTCCCCAGTCATCTGCAGGGTTCTAGTGGGGTCACTGACAAGTATGGCATGCATTTCATTATAACAGTGGCAGGTCTGTGGGGCAGCACCAGATTTCTTGTTGCCCATCCTCACCTTCTGGTAAAGTTCCTTCACTTTCACTCATCCTTGTTATGACCCCATTTCTGTATCCTTTGTGCCATCTGCATGTTGATGTAGATATTTCTATTGCTGTTCCACAGATGTGCTTGCACATCCTCTTCTCCCCATGGGCCAAGGAGATCTAAGACTTCTTGTCTGCTCCACTTTATCTACTAGGTCTCTATGTGGATGGTCAGATACCTTCACCAAAAATGAACTGGTAGGAATGTTTGCCAAGGTGGACAACCAGGAAAAAGCATTTCAAAAACATGCAGATGAGTTTTGGGGCACAGGCAAGGCGGACTTCTGGTCTCTGGCCCCGTCAAAAGTTAAAAATTGTGATCGAATCAACACTGTTGCTGGAACAAGGGCACAGTGGGATAGCGGCTGGAGGAATGTTAGGGTTGACATATGTAATGCAGTGTCTACACTCCCCTGCATCAACCTTAGTGGATTGACCAAGGCTCTGCTTTGTTCAGGAAGGTAATGTTATTGCATCACTGTAATGCATGCATCAGCAGGAGACAGTTTTTGGTGTAGATGTGCATAACTAGGCCTTCTCAGGTCAATTTATGTCAACCATCTTTGTAGTGTAGACCAGGCCAAAGTGTCTCAGAAGGGTAAAGGGCCATGCGCCAGCTACCTGCATCACAGGAGAGGAAGCAGGTTCCACAGAACTGCTACATCCCAATTTGCACAGGTGTGGGAGTCGAGGGGGATAAAAGCCTTGGTTGCCCCACAACCATCTCTCATGCCCTCACAGGCCATAACTGTGCCTGTGTATTGGGAATGTATGCTGTGCTGGGTATCAATCTGGTGCAATTTACTCCCTCAACAGAGCAGCAGGGTAACAACACACTCTTCTTTACTCTAGATCATGGCAAAGCTAAAATTGAGCCCTCATTGATAGAATTGCTCAATCAGTAACACTCAGTTTTTGAAACAACAGCTGCATTAGTAACTTCTATAAATTCAAAGTTTTAAAATATTTGTACCTTCTTTTTGTTCCTTGAATTGACTTTCAGGCTTGTTTCATTGTTAATAGTCTGTAGTTAACAGTGTGGTCCTCCCCTCATGGTTAGTGGGAAAGGAAGATGCAGACCATGTGCTATGGCTTCCACTCTGTGTCCTTACAATATATAATGCTGTGCAGTACTTTTTTAGTTATAATGATTAGAAAACATTTTTCAGCTTCCGATGTGCTTTGTAGAATTCAGTAGGTACTATCTGTCTTATTTTAATCAAACGTTGGTATCACTTTACAACTGTTCATTTTAATCAAATAATCCTACTAGTTTGCAGTGTTTCTTTAGGTGGGGGTGAAAAGTCTTGACTGCCTTTTCTACTCTAACTACCTGATACTGTTTCATTTTCTCAATTTAGGAACTTCCAGCACCTTTGTTTGATGATGTCCACAAAAACCAAGTGGATGAGAAAGAAACAGCTATTAAATCTAAACCAGAATCTCAGGAATCCATGAAAATAGCCTGGCGTTACCAGAATTTACCAAAAATTGAGGTAAATACGTTTAGTATTATATCTGATGTTATCCTATACTTTGATAGTAAGGATAAAATTCACTTGTTCTATAAGTAAAATCTCTGAGTAGAACCTATACCATGGAAGCGTTTTCAAACTGTGCTAAAAGGTTTCCTCGGGAGAGCAAACTGTCAGTCACCAATACATAACTTGATTAGCAAAGATACAGAGAGATGAGAAATTGAGTTTACTATGTGGCATGAAGTCCAGATGTACTTAACTTCTGAAAAGCACTAAAGGCTGGTGAATATAACACTGTTTCAGACAACTTTTTAAATCTAAAGATACCTATAGTATTGTACATTTTTCTAAATTTAGCTATTCATAGGTGATATGTATAGGTTGAATGAACAGTACTTATTAGATCCCACTAGTGAAAATACATTATTGATGCAAACTGTTGACTTGCTTATCCATGTGCGTAATAAGTAAAGTAAGCACTTGAGATTATATCAGCTTCATTGTCACTAGAAACTAATTGCTGTGAAGGTGGCATGTAAGACACAAGCCCAGTGATCACTTCTTCAAAGTTTACAGCTGTTGGTATTTTATTAATTATGTTTTTCCTTAGGCTAGTTACTTTCTTGTTTAATCTAATAGCGAAGTCAAACCTTACAAAAATTATAGGATTTTGGACTACACAGAACAACAAACTTTTTTTTTGGGGTGCTGTTTGGCTTAAGTATGTTATATACTGTGATTTAGATGTAATCATAACTGCCTAGTAAGTTAGCCATATTCTAAAAAAATATAATTGGAATGTGACAAAATGAGCTTACAAGGCTTGGCATGTTTGATTTTCTCTGAAATTGTACAGACGTGGCTATATATTTTGTGTCAGAGAAGACTTACATACGGTGACATGCCAAATCAAATAGCCTCCAGTGTGATCATATAATCTCATCAATTTTATTCATGTAGAGCTTGCTATACCACTCTGAACTATTACAAAATATAAATACTGTGTTTTATCCAGTAATGTACACTAAATTCAAAATACATTGATGTACAAACAATTGATTGTCACTATTTCAATACAAAATGTCCTGGGTCTAACAGAACAAAAAGCTGCATATAATAACCCTAAACAAGCTTATTCTGTCCAGTAATATATTATTTAATAGAACACCATGCACTTGTCCTTGGTTATCACAGATGGGATTTGCATATTGAAAGTTGTAAACTAATAATTGTCTGATCTAGAACAACTGTGCAGTCTTATAAGGTATGATTCCCTCGTTACCATCAACATTTTCTTACAATTTTTGAAATGTTTCACAATTATGTATTAGAACGTTGGTCCCCAAACTTTTTATGTTGCGTTCCCCCTTACGTGTAATGTAATCTGTGTGTGCCCCTCCTCCGGAAGCGGGGGCTGGGAGTGGGACTGCGGTTCGGAGCTGGGGGCTGAGGCTGGGGCTGGAGCTGGGGCCAAGGGCTGTGGCTGGGAATGGGGCTGGAGCTGGGCCTGGGACTGGAGTTGTGGCCGGGAGCAGAGCCGTCATCCGAGCCAGGGGCTGAGGCTGCGGGGAGGGCCTGGGGCTGGAGTGGAGCTGGGGGCAGAGCGGGGCTCCCTCTCCACCCCACTGTGAAGGCTGGCCCGGGCCCCGACATGACCCCCGAACTTTCCTCCTCACCGCCCTTGGGGAGTGTGCCCCACATTTGGGGACCACTGTACTAGAATGCTTGTTTGTTTTCAAGTGAATGCTAAATTGCCAAAAACTTATATGAAATCAATAAGACTTGAAAATAAAGCTATAGTTGTTAAAATAATGGTCAAATGGAAATTTCTTTTTAAAATATATCAGTTAGATGAAAGTAATCTCAGTGATCAGAAATATTTGATGACTTGTTGAATGATGCAATATACACTTATTGGCTGTTTGGAAGTAATAACTTGTGCAGGACCTCCGTCCCTCTGATAGTTTTAATATACCTAGTAATAGCTGTTAAATATTTCAGTTTCCATTAATTCATGTGTGTTGACTGATTAGAAATTTCTGTCAAAAGGAAACTTCAATAAAACATTTTTTTAAAAAGCTATTTTCCATCCAGCTTTAATGCTTATATTTTAAAATTATATTTAGAAAGAGTAAACTGTTTTTTTTTAAATAGGGCTCTAAATGTCAGTGGAAAACTTATCTAGTCAATATCTCTTTTTATGTGAGGCGTAAAAGTTGTCTTGTTAGTGGTTCTGTTAACTAATTTAATTTTTAGTTGTAAGTAGCCAAAGAGATTTCTGTTGTGGAGGTGGCTCAGTTATTCCCTTTCCCTTCCTAAAAACAGGTTAAATAAACTCTTAGCCAGCTCATAATTATTTTATATTATGTATCATGTTTAAATTAGAAGTCCTGGCTTGAACAGTGTATTTTATATGTGTAAATATGAATATGTTCTTTATATCCTATATAAACTATAGACTTAGGGTAATCAGTCAAAAGGAATTGGATACTGTGTGGATACGTGCTGCATACAATTACGAATTTAAAAGGTACTTTTCTCTATATCCAGGGATACACTCGTTGAAACTCTTGGTAAAAACATCAGGTATAGCCTAGTTTCCAATGAAAGGTATAGTGGGGTTTTTTTCCCTTTTTTGTTTGAATAACTGCTTGTGTTCTTGGGGCAATATATGAACTGTCACAGCATGAAATCAATTTTCTGCCTTGATTCTCCCAAATCTGAGATTTCTAGCACATTAGTAGTGCAATTAGAATCATTAACAGGAGACGGTAGCATAAAAGCGCATTCTGCTGACTGACAATTTAGTGTCTTTTTCTCCTTGTGCAGACGAGTTCGTAGGAATCCAGTAAAGAACTGGCTTGAACCTACAATCCAGAAATAAATTTATCACTCAAACTTAAGAAGAATGAAAAGTCTCAGTCTCTCTCTCTCTCTCCTCTCTTCATGGCCAGTCTGCTAACACAGATTATTCATGCTTACTTGATTCAGGTGGGCTTTTTGCAAGCTTCCCCACTAGGCCTGGGAATGTGGTACATTGAAGTCTATTCAAGGCTTCTGACATAGACTGAGCTTTTATTGCGTGGTGTTTTATTATAGCCAAATCCTAGTCTCCACCCAGTTTGTAGGCACTGTGCTCATTCTTTTGAATTAAGAAAGGTTATCACCTACCTTAATCCATGCAGCAGTGTGGATTAAGGACACCAATGTGCCCCAGGATTTTCAAAGAGGATCCTGGAAACTTCTTGTTTCTTCTTTTTTGCTGTCTTTACTAAACTCTATTGGGCCTCAGTGAGGATTTGCATCTGAAATGGGCAACCTGGAGCTTTTCTCAATGAAGACATCAGATCAAAGTTCAGTTAGTCAAGGCCTTTCTAAAACATTAAGGGGGTTTGGGCGTACACAATAAAAAGATGAGCCCTGGCAGAGATTGCAGTAAAAACATTGTGTTCTGTAATCCGGATAAAGGATAGATTATAGGCCAAAGAACAGCCCCTTTTAAAATTGCTTTGAGAACCCTCATACTAAATAACTTAACACTTTGCATTTAAATATATATTTTACCGTAATAGTTTGAGTTTTATTTTGTAATTTAGAATGTAATTTCTAGTAAGTACAATTTTAGTAGTTTTAGAGAGCTCACAGGTTTCTTATAAATATATTAAATACTTTAGATCTTTTTATAGAATAAAAAAATGGTCTATTAGTGAAGACCAAGGACTTCTAAAGACTTTTTTTTTTCTTTTAAAGACTAAAAAATTTTTTCTCTGTGTTTATAGTTTTAACATTTTGTATTTTCTGACAGCTAACCCAGCCTAATATGCATTTTATTTTTCAGGCATTAACTTGGTAATTCCTAAGTACAAATGTAAATAAATTCAAATAATATAGTTTTAATTAAATCGGTGATTTTAAATTTGAAACATAAAATAAAAACTAGGAAAATGCCTAAGAAGGTTTCCTTCAAAAAAGTAATAATAATACCCTGATACTAACCAGGTCTGTCCTCTGTGTGTATTCAAAATCATATATGTTTATTTTAATGACAAAACCATGTCTTACTATTTTTACTCCTTTTAGAGCTGTCGAATCCATATCATGATTAGAATGGAAACTAAATTCTTTTCTGGTTCATATTTAACAAATGTGTAAAAGTTTGTTTGTAAATTCCAGTTTCAGTACTACATTTTGCTCTTCGTTACACTTATTAAGCTATCCGGTTGTTTTCAGTGAGGGAGGCACAATTGTAATTTGGGGCAGAATTTGTCCCAAAGAATCCTCATTACTGATGACGATACATAAGTCAGAAAGAGCCCAACTCAATTTTCAGATGTTTGGTTGTGTTTGCAGTATTGGAACTTTTTAAAATAACTAAACAAAAACTCATCTTTTTTATGTAAAACGAGGCAAAGTGTTATAGAAGCTATTGAGAAACCCTAAACATAATATCTTCTCATGCTATTTTTAGTCACTTCTCAGGGTGCAACCACACTGTAAGTGCAAAGCAAAATGCATTTTCATTTCATCTAAAGCTTCTGTTTTTTGCGCAGATGAACTTTTTAATCTGCTGCACACAGTGTCATGACTTTCAAAGTTAAATCTGTGTTGCTTTACAATGACTATGGAGCATGCATTCTTAAAAACTGCTTAGTGTCAGCCCTTGGCCTAAGTCACTGAATTTTATACTTAGGCTATGTTTATACTGGTGTGTATACTCGTTTACCTGACTGTGTACATCCTTGCGCATGCTCCCCATACCTATGCCAAGTGTTCGCAGATACCTGTGTACACACTGCTACTTTTGTTACATGACATTAACACTGCCATTTCAGGGTCAGTATCCCAGGGTCCTGTGCATCACAGGGACACGCTTTAGGAACCACTTTGCTAGGTGGTGTTTGTTCTGTCCCCTGACTTCACACATTTACAAATGGCAATTCCTGCTCACCTGTCCCTCCTGCCAAAGTGGGTGGAAGGTATGGGGCAGCTGGAGGATGATCTGGTTCTGCCCCTGCTTCTTGTTGCAGGACAAATGTTTATGCAGTGGAATTAGGTGATCGGCAAGATGCAGAATGGAATCTGGGGAGAACTTTCAGAAACACTAAAGATGACTGACTGTGAAGG
This sequence comes from Natator depressus, assembly GCF_965152275.1. Lineage (NCBI taxonomy): Eukaryota > Metazoa > Chordata > Testudines > Cheloniidae > Natator > Natator depressus. Next base: position 41,499,681 of record NC_134239.1, on the reverse strand, counting down.
TGAATGACAATCCATTCTGTTCCTATGGAATAGATGTAGTGAACGCCAGTATTCCCAGAGTATACCCATGGGTGAACCATCACTTCTGGTGCAGGAGAGCTAGCATAATGTAGTGGAATCACATAGTTTTGGAAATTTTAGGTGAGCAGCAGCAGCTTTAGAACTTCCAAATGAGGAAACAGACCTCCATAGAGCTGTGTGGTGAACTTGCAGTATACCTCCAGTGCCAGAATTTCTGATTCAGGGAAGCCATACCAGTGCAGAAGTGGGTGGCTATTGTACTGTGGAAACTAGCAACACCAGACAGCTGTTGGTCAGTTGCAAATCACTGTCCACTGTCAGGGTTGTGGTTGTGTAGGTTTGCAAAGCAATTAACACTGTGATCTACTTACAGGTGGTGCTATAAGAAAAGTTCCAGAAATAATATTTGGATTTGAGAGGCTGGGGTTTCTGAACTGTGCAGTGGCCATTGATGACACTATCTATTCTATGATTCTATGATTCTATACTGGGAATTGGTCCTGCTTCGAGCAGGGGGTTGGACTAGATGACCTTCTGGGGTCCCTTCCAACCCTGATATTCTATGATTCTATGACTCCCACATCCCAATATTTTGCCCTCCAAAAGGGCTCATGAGTATGTGAACCAAAAACATTAATAATCACTCGTTCCACAAGGCTTACTTGACCGCAGAGGCAGATTCATAGAAGATTAGGGTTGGAAGAGACCTCAGGAGGTCATCTAGTCCAACCCCCTGCTCAAAGCAGGACCAACCCCAACTAAATCATCCCACCCAGGGCTTTGTCAAGCCGGGACTTAAAAACCTCTAAGGATGAAGATTCCACCACCTCCTTAGGTAACCCATTCCAGTGCTTCACTACCTTCATAGTGAAATAGTTTTTCCTATTTCCTAGTCACGAATACCAACATTGGAAACACTGGAAAAGTTGATGAAACCAGGGTGCTGAAGAGATCAGGGTATTTCTTGAGAGGTTGGGGGAGAAGAGACTTTATTTCTCAGAAACTATGTGGTTTTTCATGGTAAGTCTGTGCCACCAGTTATTTTGCAGGACCTCGCTCCTAACTCTGTTCATGAAACCATACCCCGACATCAGTGGCCTTGGAAAAAGGGAATTCAGTTACAAACTCAGTAGCTACAGAATGGTCATGGAGTGTGCATTTGCTAAGCTGAAAGCTCATTGGTGCTACCTATGCACCCATCTGGATGCCAGTGTGCACAACATTGTTCACATAATTGTTACTTGCTGTGCACTCCATATTGTTTGTGAGGATAAAAGGGAATGCTTCCATTCTGAGTGGGCACAGAACAGATCTGGTTTACAAACTGTGTACAGGCAGCCAGATCCCACCCACATGCACATTGGTCCTGGTTCCCAGCAAGCAAGGGAAATCAGGGATGCCATATGTGCACGCTTCTTAGAATAGCAGGGAGGCAGAGGGTGATTTCTTCTGAGGGATACCTTCACACCCTGCACAGCAACTGGAAAAAAAAATATGAGGGAACACTGGCAGATATTTGTGAGGGGTTTGTTCCACTGTAGTGGATGGTTATTGGCAGTTTGTTCTTGAGATTATTCACCCATTACAGACAATTATAACAGGATGCCTCTTCTGGGTTAACACCTTTGGGATTAGGTTTATGCTATTGAGAGTGGTGGCCAAATTGTAATGCGTTCACTGGGCAAATGCTTTTGTCTTAAATGTTCACACTCGTTTACAAACCTCTGTTACTGGGAGCACTCTCTCTCTTCTAACGATCTTAATGACATTTGATTGAGGGGTTCACCCTCCCCTCCTCCCCCGTTCATTGTTGTTGGTGCCAACAGCACTTACTGGCTGTTATGAAGCACTATCCGGAAGGTTGAAACAGGTCAAGGTTTGGTGGGATGAGGGAGGGAGGGAGAGACAGGAGGAGGAGGATCTGTTTACTCAGTGGGTAGTGGCAGATGCCCATATTGTTACTTCAGTTGCATTTCATTGTTCTGTATATGAACCAAGCTATAAAGATGTTTTATCTACCTATTTTCTGTGTTGTGAGTTCTTTTGCTTTTGAAACCTGAGTGTTTTCTGTAACCATATAACAATGTACTTTCATCATCCCTCCCGTGTATCTCTGGATATTTCTTAACCTGGCAGGGGTTGAGGGGGATAGACAGAAAAGTGTTTGCAGTATGATAGTACCAGACAGTTACATTATTTCAATTCATGTGCTGTGAATCGTGGGACCCAATGCCAAACCTGAAATCATCTTATGTCAATCGGGCACAAGACAAAGAAACTATAACATTTATTAAAAGTAGTATATGGAATATGTAACTGAAATATTTTTAAAAGGAAATGCAAACCACCAGAACATAATGGAACTGACTCATGAACAATGGTCAAATGTTAATGTCGGCAAACTTATTTCCTTGCCTCCCTCTGACTAGGGTGGAAACAATGGTGGGAAAATTGTTCTTGCGGACAGCTGGGGACATCTCCTGCATGGGTTGCAGGGTGGGTACTTGGTGGGCTTCAGGGACTCCTACAGGCTTGTTGTTCTCTTTCTGGAAGCTCAAGGGGTTCATCCTGTATGAAGGGGGGGTTAGGTGGCAGTGGAGGGTGTGGTACCAGGAGTCCTTCAGGCTCTTCCCGGTCACTGCAGGGGTGGGAGTTGGTCCTCTGTCTCAGCAGCACCCTGGGCAGCAGTGAGAGGAGGAGGTGGTAGTGCCAGTTCACAGAGAGGTGCAGTGGCCATGGCAGCAGGCACATCCCAGACTCATTCATCCACCAGTTCTATGAGCCTATCCATTAGGGCATGCTCCCATTCCCTAAGGCATGCCTTCTGCTCCCAGCATTGGTTCATCAAGGTCTCTTCCAGCTGAAGAGCCCAATCGTGCCATGCCCTAGGGAACTGAAACTGCTCCCGGTTCCTCCTGTCTCTGCCTATGAGCAGGTCCTCCACAGTCCTTCTCTCTCTGCCTCTGCTGTCTCTGGGGGGCTGCTCCCACCCTTCTAGTGGAATGGTTTCCCTCTAGAGAGTCAAAGGTCCTGCCAGTTCAAAGGCAAGGGAACTGTTATTTGTTTTTCTTCGGTAGAAGGCAAGAAATCCATAGCAAAGTTATGTTACATGGGGGAAGGCCACAATATTGATACTTCTCAGCATTCCAGAAATGTGACTTAGGCTTTCTCTCTGGTTCTCAGACAACTTCTGCATCCTCCGAGGAAGGAGCAGAGGCTAATAATAGTAAGATACATGTTTTAAAAAAAAATTAAAATTTCCATAGTGTCTTGAGGGGTGGCAGTTCCTTCCAGGGGCTGTGTTATGAGTTTGCAATTTCTTCTCTCTGGCCAGCATTTGGATAACATACCAGTTTTCAAGATACCAGACAAGAGTTTTCTAGTCTTGTGGAGCAGATCTGGGTCTCTGCCAGAGAGCTGTTTATACTAATGGTCACCCCTCTACATATTGCTGAATGGAGGGATTTGGTTAGCTGTGAAGGTGGACTAAGCAGATTTGCACTGCTCTTGAATTTCAAGGGCTAGTTTATGCTACACCAGAAATGTGCTGAAATATGCTTAAAAGACGAGAACAGGGATCGGCAACCTTTGGCACGCGGCCTGTCAGGGAAATCCGCTGGCAGGCCGGGACAGTTTGTTTACCTGCAGTGTCCGCAGGTTTGGCCGATTGCAGCTCCCACTGGAGGGATGTACTGGTCGATGCTTCCCACAACCCCCATTGACCTGGAACAGTGAACTGCAGCCAATGGGAGCTGCGATTGGCTGAACCTGTGGATGCTGCAGCTAAACAAACCATCCCGGCCGCCAGCAGATTTCCCTGACGGGATGCATGCCAAAGTTTGCCAATCCCTGGACTAGAAGACAATAAAACTGGAAATAGACTATATTCTCAGCTAGCATACAGAGTTTCCATGGAATGGGAGAAGTGAGCCATGAACACTATCCCCCTACCCCTGGCATTACCAAAAAATCCTGCCCGTGGCCTGGCTAAGGAGGGTGAAATGGATGGGAAAGAAAGAGACCCACCACAACTTTATTTTGTTCCATAAAGTTTCAGATTAGCATCACAAGCCCCTCACCTCGCCACAGCAAAAAGGATGCCGCACTATTTATCCAACCCACAGGCCAGATCCTTCCCCCATCCCTGTTCATCCCAGCTTGTACAGTATGGTGAGGTGCGTGGAGAGGCACCAGGAATACTAACAATTTTTATAATCTTTCAAGGGAGAAAGGACTGTTGTGACATTCCTCAGACAACCTAAGTGTTCCCTTCCCAGACCTCACCCCCATTTATGCATAGCCACTGTTTGTAAGAGGACGGTAAAATCTGGGATTGGGGGGAGGGGGAATTCAGTGAAACCCATGTAAACTTTCAAGGGACAAAAGGCAGCTCTTACTTACTTATGGCAACCAATTATATAGTTTTTCTACAGGTGTCTCATCACCCAAGTGGGTCCTTTCTAAACCAACCCTCTCCCTTCCTTCGGTCTGCACTGCCTCCCAGAGCTTTGCTGCCTGCATGCTGGCTGAGAAATGCACAGCCACAAGGGCACAATGATTGTTCCTTAATAATCTGTTTTCTAGCTTCTGCCAAATGCATAATAGTGGTTCATGGGAAATCAATAAAATCAGTTATAGCCGGGTCTTGCTTGGGGCCAATTTTGGGTGGAGTAACTGGAGCAAATGCTAGGCTTAAAATCAGCAGTGTAGCAACAGAAGAAGAGGGGATCATAGAATCATAGAATATCAGGGTTGGAAGGGACCCCAGAAGGTCATCTAGTCCAACCCCCTGCTCGAAGCAGGACCAATTCCCAGTTAAATCATCCCAGCCAGGGCTTTGTCAAGCCTGACCTTAAAAACCTCTAAGGAAGGAGATTCTACCACCTCTCTAGGTAACGCATTCCAGTGTTTCACCACCCTCTTAGTGAAAAAGTTTTTCCTAATATCCAATCTAAACCTCCCCCATTGCAACTTGAGACCATTACTCCTCGTTCTGTCATCTGCTACCATTGAGAACAGTCTAGAGCCATCCTCTTTGGAACCCCCTTTCAGGTAGTTGAAAGCAGCTATCAAATCCCCCCTCATTCTTCTTTTCTGCAGACTAAACAATCCCAGCTCCCTCAGCCTCTCTTCATAAGTCATGTGCTCTAGACCCCTAATCATTTTTGTTGCCCTTCGCTGGACTCTCTCCAATTTATCCACATCCTTCTTGTAGTGTGGGGCCCAAAACTGGACACAGTACTCCAGATGAGGCCTCACCAATGTCGAATAGAGGGGAACGATCACATCCCTCGATCTGCTCGCTATGCCCCTACTTATACATCCCAAAATGCCATTGGCCTTCTTGGCAACAAGGGCACACTGTTGACTCATATCCAGCTTCTCGTCCACTGTCACCCTTAGGTCCTTTTCCGCAGAACTGCTGCCTAGCCATTCGGTCCCTAGTCTGTAGCGGTGCATTGGATTCTTCCATCCTAAGTGCAGGACCCTGCACTTATCCTTATTGAACCTCATCAGATTTCTTTTGGCCCAATCCTCCAATTTGTCTAGGTCCTTCTGTATCCTATCCCTCCCCTCCAGCGTATCTACCACTCCTCCCAGTTTAGTATCATCTGCAAATTTGCTGAGAGTGCAATCCACACCATCCTCCAGATCATTTATGAAGATATTGAACAAAACCGGCCCCAGGACCGACCCCTGGGGCACTCCACTTGACACCGGCTGCCAACTAGACATGGAGCCATTGATCACTACCCGTTGAGCCCGACAATCTAGCCAGCTTTCTACCCACCTTATAGTGCATTCATCTAGCCCATACTTCCTTAACTTGCTGACAAGAATACTGTGGGAGACCGTGTCAAAAGCTTTGCTAAAGTCAAGAAACAATACATCCACTGCTTTTCCTTCATCCACAGAACCAGTAATCTCATCATAAAAGGCGATTAGATTAGTCAGGCATGACCTTCCCTTGGTGAATCCATGCTGACTGTTCCTGATCACTTTCCTCTCATGTAAGTGCTTCAGGATTGATTCTTTGAGGACCTGCTCCATGATTTTTCCAGGGACTGAGGTGAGGCTGACTGGCCTGTAGTTCCCAGGATCCTCCTTCTTCCCTTTTTTAAAGATTGGCACTACATTAGCCTTTTTCCAGTCATCCAGGACTTCCCCCGTTCGCCACGAGTTTTCAAAGATAATGGCCAAGGGCTCTGCAATCACAGCCGCCAATTCCTTCAGCGCTCTCAGATGTAACTCGTCCGGCCCCATGGACTTGTGCACGTCCAGCTTTTCTAAATAGTCCCTAACCACCTCTATCTCCACAGAGGGCTGGCCATCTCTTCCCCATTCTGTGATGCCCAGCGCAGCAGTCTGGGAGCTGACCTTGTTAGTGAAAACAGAGGCAAAAAAAGCATTGAGTACATTAGCTTTTTCCACATCCTCTGTCACTAGGTTGCCTCCCTCATTCAGTAAGGGGCCCACACTTTCCTTGGCTTTCTTCTTGTTGCCAACATACCTGAAGAAACCCTTCTTGTTACTCTTGACATCTCTTGCTAGCTGCAGCTCCAGGTGCGATTTGGCCCTCCTGATATCTTTCCTACATGCCCGAGCAATATTTTTATACTCTTCCCTGGTCATATGTCCAACCTTCCACTTCTTGTAAGCTTCTTTTTTATGTTTAAGATCCGCTAGGATTTCACCATTAAGCCAAGCTGGTCGCTTGCCATGTTTACTATTCTTTCGACTCATCGGGATGGTTTGTCCCTGTAACCTCAACAGGGATTCCTTGAAATACAGCCAGCTCTCCTGGACTCCCTTCCCCTTCATGTTAGTCCCCCAGGGGATCCTGGCCATCTGTTCCCTGAGGGAGTCGAAGTCTGCTTTCCTGAAGTCCAGGGTCCGTATCCTGCTGCTTACCTTTCTTCCCTGCGTCAGGATCCTGAACTCAACCAACTCATGGTCACTGCCTCCCAGATTCCCATCCACTTTTGCTTCCCCCACTAATTCTACCCGGTTTGTGAGCAGCAGGTCAAGAAAAGCGCCCCCCCTAGTTGGCTCCCCTAGCACTTGCGCCAGGAAATTGTCCCCTACGCTTTCCAAAAACTTCCTGGATTGTCTATGCACCGCTGTATTGCTCTCCCAGCAGATATCAGGAAAATTAAAGTCACCCATGAGAATCAGGGCATGCGATCTAGTAGCTTCCGTGAGTTGCCGGAAGAAAGCCTCATCCACCTCATCCCCCTGGTCCGGTGGTCTATAGCAGACTCCCACCACTACATCACTCTTGTTGCACACACTTCTAAACTTAATCCAGAGACACTCAGGTTTTACCACAGTTTCGTACCGGAGCTCTGAGCAGTCATACTGCTCCCTTACATACAGTGCTACTCCCCCACCTTTTCTGCCCTGCCTGTCCTTCCTGAACAGTTTATAACCATCCATGACTGTACTCCAGTCATGTGAGTTATCCCACCAAGTCTCTGTTATTCCAATCACGTCATAGTTCCTTGACATCACCAGGACCTCCAGTTCTCCCTGCTTGTTTCCAAGGCTTTGTGCATTTGTATATAAGCACTTGAGATAACCTGTTGGATATTGGTGGAGAGGGTGTAGATCCTTTGTAACTTACCAGCTGTGGGTTCTGTTTCCTGCCACAGCTTGAGGAGCGGGGAAATTGCTCCTCCAGGTAGAGGTCCAAATTGGCTCCTCCAGGTAGAGGTCCAAAATGACATGTTCCTCGTTTTCCAAGTCTTCCAGGGCATCCTCCATGCCCCTGCTGCCTCCTTGCCAGGACTGTGGTATCCTGTTGAACAATGAGGATGGTGGAGTTGAGAAAGGGGTCTTGAGCCACTTTTGGCTCTGTACCAGGAGCCCTTGACAGCAGCCAGTCCAGCTTGTCACAGAAGAGCCATGCACAATGAGCGCTTCTGGAATGTCTGTTAGTCTTTTGCCTTCCTTTGCAGGAGCCTCAGGCACTTGATGTGTTCCTGGCACTGGGCCAGAGTTCACTCAGTGTTCTCTGGCTCCAGCCTCTGTGCTGAGAGAAGAAATGGAGGACAGTGTACTCCAAGCACACATGGACCGCACCTGGGGGTGGTTGGCTGGGCAAGGGCTGTTCTTGGAGCAGGATCCATGTTCACCTGTACTGAACAAAAGTGTGCAGCAGAGAACGGTTCTGATGTGATTGGTGCAGCTTGCTACTATTGCTGAAAATAGGCTGGCGATGGTGGGGGATACTGGAACCTTCAAAGACCAGGTAAGGGTGAGGAAGAAAAGGGTTCAGTGCATTGTGGGAATGGGGGTGGAGGACTATTGAAACTCAAGACCTTCTGTATGCCCCTTAAAGCTGTCTACACTTCACACCAGCACGGGTATGGAGCCGTGCTGCATCCCAAGGTGTGTATTTACTCACACGCCTCAGGTTTGCTAGTTTACTCACCATGTCCTCACCTTCTGACAAGTGCTTCAGGGCTTTAGATGTGGACGGGTCGGGGGTTGGGACAACCACACGCATGAAAACTTGTGCAGTCACTAGTGTAGATGTACCTTTCGAAGTAAGTCAACTCAGATCAGAGTGGCAATGTGTGAAGGTACATATTGCAAGGGAGAGAAGTAACACTATATGTTTTATCTGAGATGCAGAAACATGCTTCCAGGAAACTGGCCACGTATATGAAGGCTGGGTTGGCTGAATGGGGAGGCATTGCATTACCAGAAGGAACCTTGTAGCACTTTGACTTGAGGGCTGGACAGAAATGAGCCATGACCCTTTCGCTGCTGGTGGCAATTTTAATGTGGTATGGTTGTGGAGTCAGGCAGGTTTAATTAGAATGAACCTGTACATGAGAAGATAAGAAGACCTGGCTATCTTTTAGCAGGATTCTATTCTCATGACTCGGCCACTAAGCATAAAACTATTAGGCTTTTGTGAACTCTGCAGATGGCTTATATGCCCCCTTTGGAAAAGGGAGGTGTTTTGGGTTGGGGTTTGTTGGGCAGGCAAGAAAATTAATATGATATTGTTGGTGACAGTGCCTCAGTCGTATGATTGGTAGGAGGGATGGCATATTACTGAGGAGGCTGGTCATGAATAAGTTGTTTTTTGGGTTTTAATTATTTTGTGGGGAGAAGTTATTGACAGGGAGTGTTTTGCAGAAGGGAGAGGTATTGCCCTTTTAAAGAAGGGGTTGTGCTTGTTTAAAACAAGGAGAATAAGTTATTTGTCTCATCAAAGATCTAGATCATAATTGTGAGGAACTTGCTTCCAAGAAAATATGGAGTTTTAACAATTCTTATGCAAGATTGAGAGGGATATCTTGCATCTGAGCTGAAGGTCAGGATTTAGATTCCTACTTTGTACAGTTTGTCTCTGGTTTCTTTGAATATTATGTATTTCGGTCTGTACATTCCTACAGGAGGGATAATGTAGGTAATCTGACCACATTTTGGTATTTAGATTATTCTGGATTCTCACTTTTTCTTCTCTCATCTGTCCTCTTTCCGCAATGGGTGTTTGTTTTATTGTTTTTGTTTTTTAAGCTCTGTCTTTGTTAGGTACAAGAGAACTGCTCTAGACTGTGCCTGGGGACTAACTCCGTGCATAGCAGTGTCAGTGTTGGGTGAGTGTAAAGGTGGCTTAAAGTTATCTTTGCATCTCCACCCTTCCTGAGCTGCACCTGAGAAATGCATGGCACAGTTCACAATCTGGGCAATTTTCCTTTGAATTAATAGGGAGAATCATTAAACTAGAGTGGGCTTTTTTGTATTGCAAAGCAGCTGTAAACAAACGTGGACCGCACTGCACAGATGCCTCAGCCCCCGCCTCTAGTATGGTTTTGATTGACACCTGTATTATGTGACTGAAGATAGTGATTTTAAGTGACATCTTCAGGCACAAGGTCACAGCAAAAGATGTAATTTGTTTGAAAAGTTAAAACATGAAGTTACAGATTGCTTGGAACAGTTGGTGAGAGACAGTCAGATTAGCAACACTGAATTTGCTAGAGTTGTGAATGTGTTGTACTGTAGCTTTGAGTTTTAAGCTTACTTTTGCTTTTGTCATCCGATATTCCTTTCAGGATCTTATACCTACTTATGGGCTAATAAATGAGACTAGTATATAGTGTCTCATGTCTGTGCCAAGTCAATTCTTTTCTAACTTACTTCTGGAGTTGAACCATTCCTGACCATTAAAACTGGATTAACATTTTTAATGGGGATGGATGGCAGATAGAGAACAAAAGGGAGCATTACATAAAGAAAAACATTATTTTATAATGTATGTTTTTGTTTGTTTTTATATACAGAATATATGTATATATTTGCACACATTTTAGACCAATTTAGTTTTTCTTTTTATCATGCATTTATTTCTGTAATTCAAATAACATTCTAAGTTGTGTGTCATGCTGGGTTTCCACCAATTCTCAGTGTGTGGAACTCTTCCCTGTGTCCGCCATGCTAATGAATATAGAAGGAGTAATAATATCTCACGAAAGCTCAACTTGATTTTGTTTTTGTTACTTTATTGAAACACTTTTATTCTGTTCTCTTAATATTAAGCACCTTTATTATATGACAAGAATGGTTACTATTTTCTAGTGTCTTAGTAATACCTAGCATGAAGTTTATTGCAAATTCAAGAAATTAAAAAAACACTTTCAAACTTACTGATTTCAAGCCATTCTTTTCTTTTTTGTTGTTTTAATTTTCTTTAAGAGATGATATTGGAAGCTATGAAGAGGCAATATTTTATTTTACGTCTTACATATAAACATAATTGGACAGCCTTTCAAAAGCCAATACACAAAATGTTTGTGTTTTTGTGTGTACCCAATATAGGTATTGAAATGCCTAATTTGTTCCCATGTGTCTTTGCATCTGGAATTTGTATGCCTGTTTTAGGGTGTGCACAAAAGTGCATACTTTTCAATACCTGACCCACTTTTTTAGGTGGGACCAACTGGAGCAGTAAGGGTTGAAATCTGCATGTAAGCTCCACAACACAGAACTTCAGAAAGGGATCCTTAGAAATCCTTCCTATCTCTTGCTTTTTTCCTTCCATAACTATTAAAGTTCACTACTGACAAATTCTTTGTTATTAACGTACATAAAGCCTAACTGAAAAATTATAGATTTCTATTAGAGGTATAGCAAGTAATTATGTTTTTATGACTAATCATTTAATGAATTATTATAATTAGTACAGTATGTTTTCACAGGTCAGTCCAGCAGCTTCTGTACGATTTGGTCACTATTATGATGTATCTAAAACAGTGTCTCCAGAGCTACTTCAATCCATAAAGTGGCACCGTTTTTTCCTTCCTGAAGAAATGTCTTTGCACCCTGAAATAAAAACTTGGTAAGTTCTTAACCCATGTGTTACTTATATTTTTAGATATTTGCATGCAAGTTAAGGGGAAGATTTTTAAAAGTGCCTAGCCAGTTTATTACCTGTATCACTGGCTTACAGTGCACTTGTACTCCTAAAATCCTTTAATTGCTTTTGAAAATCTCCCCCTACATGTTTGCAATCAAGGAGTAATATAAAGTAATACTGAGAATGAAAGCTCAAACAATAGTTTAAATTGCAAAAAGAAATCTAAATCTGTTTTCCAAGTTGGAAATTTATAATAGTGTAGGTCAAGCACAAATAAAATGTGAAAGACCGGAAACACAAAGAATAGTCATAGCTGGCAACTGGCATACCTTTTCTACTATATCTTTCTGGCAGTGTCTCAAGGTGCTTCTCTAATGTTAAATATAGATTAAGGAGTCCTATCTCTTTATTCAGCATGGACCTCTTGGTATTCTAATCTCTGTGTTTTATAAACTTCTAGGTATAGAGCCAAGTCCTGAGAAGTATTTTAATGTTATTTTTTTTAAATTAAAATACAGTATGGCACAAATGAAAAATCTGATTCATAAAAGAAATGAAGTGTTTCACTGAGTGCTTTTTCAGAAATGTAAACAACCTAAAGAGTACTCTGTTTGCTGACACAGTGTCAGTATTACATGATCAAAGGTCAGTGGTTTAAATTCATTCAGGCTTTCAGATTCTAGCTAGACTTGTAAATAAAACAGTTTGTACACTTTTAGGAGATGGGACAAGTAAGGGCACTATTTCGACAATAAACATTTAACATAACAAACACACAGTGTATAATACACTTTTTGAATGGCAGGGGCCACAGAATTTGGCCACACAAGGATTTTATTTGGCCAGTTGCCAAAGTGGGGCTACATTGCCACCCAGCAGATGTCCCACTCTTCTTGCACCGCTCTACAGTGTGTCGCTAACTGGGATGGGTTTCATGCCAGTAAATCTGTGGGTATGAAATATGTGTGTATTTTTATTTCTGATCAAGGTAAGCATTATGTAGGGACTCCATTCATAAAAGAAACTCTTATCAAAGGATGTGCTATTTGTGCAAGAAAAGGAGCAAATACACATACCAACCAACTGTGGCTTTGAACCTGCAGCTAATTGAACTGATTGAGCATTTATTGGCCTCTGTGAACTAGAGCGCTTAATAGCAGCATTGGGAGACCTAAATATAATCACATGTTGCTGGCATTACTTTGAAGCAGCCTATTAGAAAAGGGTGTTAAAATGCACTACATTAAAAGAATACTAAGGTCTTCTGCAATGTTATGAAAAGAAATTTTAAACACTTCGATCAAGATTTTTAAGAATGATTAGTAGGGCTGTCAAGTGATTAAAAAAATCGTGATTAATTGTGCAATTAAAAAAATTAATCGTACAATTAATCGTGCTGTTAAACAATAATAGAATACCATTTATTTAAATATTTTTGGATGTTTTCTACATTTTCAAATATATTGATTTCAATTACAACACAGAATACAAAGTGTTCAGTGCTCACTTTATATTATTATTTTTATTTCAGATATTTGCACTGTAGAACACAAAAGAAATAGTATTTTTCAATTCACCTAATACAAGTACTGTAGTGCAATCTCTTTATCATGAAAGTTGAACTTACAAATGTAGAATTATGTACAAAAAATAACTGCATTCAAAAGTAAAACAATGTAAAACTTTAGAACCTACAAGTCCACTCAGTCCTACTTCAGCCAATCATTCAGACAAAACAAGTTTGGTTACAATTTGCAGGAGATAATGCTGCCCACTTCTTGTTTACGATGTCACCTGAAAGTAAGAAGAGGCGTTCGCATGGCACTGTTGTAGCCGGCGTCGCATGATATTTATGTGCCAGATGCATTAAAGATTCATATGTCCCTTCATGTGTCAATCATCATTCCAGAGGACATGTGTCCATGCTGATGATGGGTTCTGCTTGATGATAATCCAAAGCAGAGTGGACCGACGCATGTTCACTTTCATCATCTGAGTCAGATGCCACCAGCAGAAGGCTGATTTTTCTTTTTTGGTGGTTCGGGTTCTGTAGTTTCTGTGGAGTGTTGCTCTTTTAAGACTTCTGAAAGCATGCTCCACACCTCGTCCCTCTCAGATTTTGGACGGCACTTCAGATTCTTAAACTTTGGGTAGAGTGCTGTAGCTATTTTTAGAAATCTCACATTGGTACCTTCATTGTGTTTTGTCAAATCTGCTGTGAAAGTGTTCTTAAAATGAACACGTGCTGGGTCATCATCCGAGCCTGCTATAACATGAAATATATGGCAGAATGTAGGTAAAACAGAGCAGAGGACATACAATTCTCCCCCAAGGAGTTCAGTCACATTATTTTTTTAACGAGCATCATCTGCATGGAAGCATGTCCTCTGGAATGGTGGCTGAAGCACGAAGAGGCATACGAACGTTTAGCATATCTGGCATGTAAATACCTTGTAATGCCGGCTCACATTATAAATAAGAAGCAGGCAGCCGTATCTCCCGTAAATGTAAACAAACTTGTTTGTCTTAGTGATTGGCTGAACAAGAGGTAGGACCGAGTAGACTTGTAATTGCTAAAGTTTACATTGTTTTGTTTTTGAGTGCAGTTATATAACACAAAAATCTACATTTGTAAGTTACACTTGCACAATAAAAAGATTGTACTATAGTACTTGTGTGAGGTGAATTGAAAAATACTATTTCTTTTATCATTTTTACAGTGCAAATATCTGTAATAAAAATAATATAAAGTGAGCACTATTTACTTTGTATTCTGTGTTGTAATAGAAATCAATGTATTTGAAAATGTAGAAAAACATCCAAAAATATTTAATAAATTTCAATCGGTATTCTGTTGTTTAACAGTGCGATTAATCGCAATTAACGTTTTTAACCGTGATTAATTTTTTTGAGTTAATCTTGTGGGTTAACTGTGATTAATCAATAGCCCTAATGATTAGTGATTGAATGTCCTGAATTTTGTAAGCTCAATTGGGACACATTAAGAGGGCCTGATTTTGAGGGGGTGGGTGCTCAACATTTTCTTGGTTAGGTACCCAAAATCGCTTTTCACTTTTGAAAATGTAGGCCTCAGTCTTTCAAAGTGCCTAGTCATTCACAGAAAGAATAAGAATTTTATGACTGTGGAGACACCATTCCATTTACTTCAATCCCAATATTTTAAAAGGATCTACAGGTAATAATGAATCCAAGAACCTGCCTATCTTTAGGGGTTGAAGATAGAGATTCAGTAACATTATGTACACAATAGAGTTCTCAAAACTAATACAATTAATAGCATAGAGAAAAGGAAATATGTTGTAGAATTGATGTGGTTGGTAATTATTAATATGTTACCTGAATGTTTACATATAAAATGTATGCATATAATTTAAATTTGGAAAATGACTTGTCTTATGGCAATTTATAAAAATTGCATTAATTTCACAAAAATTGGACTTAAAAAAATACAAATATTAAACTCTAATATGGTGTGATCCATACACAAATATTTTACAGGTGATTAAGGCTGTAGAGTAAGAAACTTTTCTCTACTCTTAGATACACATCTTGTAAATACAACTAATGCCCAAGCATCTCAGATTATGCAAAAGTGTATTGGTGCAGATTATCTATCCCCAAACGCCCATTCAACAATATAAGATCATTTTCTGTGTATTCTGCGTGTGGGATAAGTTAGTATATGTAAAGAAACCAACAAACAAATTTAAAAGGTCCTGAAATTTCCTTTCATTTAACCATAAAATCCACACTATGTGCATAGTTATTGAACTGCTAAATATCCAGGGATAAATCCTGGCCCCATTGAAGTCAGTGGGAATTTTGCCATTGACTTCATCAGGGGCCAAAAGTTCACCCATAGTATACACTAGGGACCCAGCAAAGTGCTGAGCAACCTCAACTTCCGTTGTGATCGGGCCCTATAGGAAGCCACATACAGAGCTCGTGCTTTCCTTTACACATTCCCACACCTCCCTTGGGAGGCACACCCACATACTTTGAGAACTGCTGGTCTAAAACAATTGGTATATACGTTCTGCTGTATCCTTGTGATTTATTACTAGGTGCTGCTTTAAAACAAAAAAATTGAAGTATCAGTTTTTGTTATGGATGAAGTAACTACATTTCTTAGTTTTTTCCAGGCATATTCACTTCCTGGTTGTTTCTTTCCTCCTTCCTCCCAACCTCCACGCTATGTCTGTGGTTAATGTTACTCAAGAGAAGAATATATAACTAACCTTTAATTTGCAAGAGTTCATCCTGAATGCTTCAGAGCAGAATATGAGTTTATAAGAAAACTGTGGTGTATAAGTTATGTCCTGTGAATAGAATCAAAGTGGTCTTGTTGCCATTATGCCTTGCTTCCCAATTGCTATGCCATAGAAAACAGTGAATTATCTATTAATGGGCAGGGCCATAAATGTGCAAAAATTTATAGAATCGTATGTGTTAAATAGGAACCAAGTGTTTGTGAGTGAGGTTACAAATCATTTCAAAATATCTGTAGATTTAAATTCTTTCATTAACAAAATTATTTTATTCAGTATGCTCATTGGTGGCTGGACTGTTTCTGTAATTATAGCATATGCCTATTCTTTGATCATTAGAATGTTGTCCTCCTCCCTACGCAGCTCAGATGTGGGGAGGGTTTGTCTGGGTCAGCAGGGGAAAGAAAACCTTTTGCCCCTTTAAAAATTACACACACATCCTTTCCACCCTCCCCATGGGCATTCAGGCTCCCTGTGGCTTATTAGTTGGACAGAAGGGTGCAACATAAGCCTCTCTTGTGTGCCCATGGGTGCCATTCTGCACCATAAGAAAAGCTTCCATCCTCCTCACCTTTGGGATTAGAGTAGAACTGGGTTTTGAGGTCTTGCTGTGGGCATCATTCTAGTTTGTCTTTTTGGGCTTGGAAAGTCCTTTCTCCACACTGTCAGATTAGTCTGGGCTATGTGGGGGTGTGTGTATTCCTCTCAGCAGCCTAGGGACCCATGGGTAGGTTAGGTTGTAAAAGTCATATTTTTACAACTTGACAGGTGTCCAATATAGGTACTTGTTCAATAAGGGTTAAATTCCCTGATAAATCAGAATTGTAAGAAGGTTAGGAAAGGGCTGACCTAAAGACAGTGGGAATGGGGTCCAGGTTTCTAATATTTGCTACAGCAAGGAGACAGCATCTTCTTCCACACTTTCCCTAACCCCCATGCCACGGGGAGGTGTTGGGGTCCCAGCAATGATACTGGGACCAGGTTAATTGTTTGGGGTGCTGACAGCAGCCATCCACCAAGTGAAACAAAGTAATAGGGGAGGCTGATGGCAGCCCTCCGCCAGTTGGCATGGATTTTAAAAGAAGGATGACCTGCTTTGGATGAGTTATTCCTGGGTAATTTCGATATGTGTTAATTACTAAAGTTGTAGCCTTGTTAAATTGCATTCTTGGTATTTTATTGTTTTTCGTGTGGTGTCTGGGGCAAAGAAACATGAAAACGTTTCTTAGAGAGGTCATTCCTTACTCAGTCACCAAAAAGGAAGTGTCGTTCGAGGCACTTAACTGTTCACCACACACCTGTCTGTCAGCTATGTTCACGTACATTCTCTGAACATATCATCAGCTTGCAGCTTTTCAAGAGGCCCTACTATACTCATTTCAATGATATGTGTGTGTAGAGTTATAAGATGTGGATTGCAGTTGAGAAGTGTCAGAGTGCGTAACCATTTTCAGTGGTTTAAATAAAAGGAATGAAAACTAAATGGTTGGTGAACCTGTTATCTGTACTGTTAGTTCAGATAACACTCTTCTTTTGTACCTTCTGCCCAGATTGCCCAGTTAAAGCTACTAACACATTGTTTTACTTTGAAAAGATATAAAATATATTTTGGTAATTCAGGCAATCAGAAAATTTAAGCTGCAGCATTGCATTTTCTTGTATTTGCTGTCTTCAGAATGTATGTGCTCAGAAAATAGGTAGAAAGACTTAATTTTATGTAGAGCCCAATTTTCCAGATAAATTTGGCTAAAACAGCTTAAACTGTTTTTCCTAATGGGGTTTACTAACAGATAATAAGCCTATTTTTCATATCTTTGATAATTTAACCTTTGTTAAATGCTTAGAAATTATCAATAGGAAATCAGACACTGTTGTAACCAGGATACCTTCTTGCCAGCTCCTGTTTTATCAGTTACTAGATGGCTAAACAAAAAAGGATAAGAACAAATTGTTTAAACCCATTATCAGAATTAAACAGTGTTTAGTAACAAAGCTAAAATTAAAAAATGACAACATTTCAAAATAAAAATAATATTTGTGGCTTTAAAATATTGCCAGAATGATCATGTATTTTATTATGGAGTTACAGTATATAATCAACATTTTCCATGTCCATATTATAGTGGGCTAGTTCAAGGTCAGACAAACTATATTTTAGACACAAGCAAAAGAAATCCTATTGTTCGCATTCAAAAATAAGTTAATTTGTAGAATGTTTAGCTTTGTTTCTTGAATTCTTATTCTGCTGTGAAGCTTTTTATTTCTTAGCAGTAAATAAGGAGTTCTTTTTTTTTTTTTTTAATTTCCGTAACGTAGCAGTGCACTAGTTGTGAGCACAGAAAGTGGTTACATGCAGGGTTGACAGTGGAAAGAAGCTACACTCATTTTCCATAAGTTTTATCGAAAGCTCCCAAATACATTGTTTCACGCACACATTGAAAATACCAGAGCATGGTGGCAAAGGCAACAGATCACCTTTGTTGAATAGATAGTGGTGTCTTGAGTAGATAAGGTGTCTTCCAGGCAATGATTACAGCTGGTGCTAGGGAATGGTTGACTGGAATTTATCCAAAAAATTTGACTTTTTGTAGTTGTTCTATTCTGGTTTGAGCTGCAACTTCTGTATAATATGGTAGGTGGTCGTTAGACATTCCTCATGTAGATTGTGTACTGCTGCACTTATTTGCAGGTGTGCATTTCATATGCAATATTCAATTAAAGTAAATTGAAACATAGAGTAACTCAATTTAACTGATAATGGTTGAATGACTTGGGGCTACCAAAGGGGTTAAAGAAAAAACAATAACCAAAAACTGAAGTATAATTTTGACCCAGGAGTAAAACTCCTGCAATCTAGTTATATATGAGAATATTTTAAAGGTTCTGTTAAATTTTTTAAAATGTGATGACAGAAGACATTAAGATGTTATTAATCTACTGTAAGAACAGTTTTGATTTCATCATTATACAATAAAAACTCCATGCAGCTAAATTCAGAACTGTATATTTGCTAAAAGCTATTTTTAAATTAAAGCACCTTTTCGTTTCTGAGGTGAGCAATATGTAGCTTTAAGTGTTTGAAGTGTATTTTTTTTAAAGCCAGTTAATTTAATGCTCACTGCTAATTTGAAACAGTGTTTTGTTTGTTTGTTTGTTTGTTTAAGAAACTGAGCATATGTTTGCCTGAAGTCTGACTTTTACGTGCTCCTCACTTGCGCACACACACACAGTTTATTTTCTCTCCCCAAATGTGTGTACGCAACTTAGTCAATTTTAGTAAAATTTATGTTCAGCAATGTATACTGTGAAGTACATTCAGAATTAAAATATTGTTAACCTTTGCTAAACCACAGAAGTAGCCCAATATTGTCAAACTAAACAAATGTTAAAATTAATACAGAACGTGATAATATATTTTCTAAAGTCCTTAGGTGACTTTGCAACCCAAGTCTCATTGAAAGTCAATGGGATTTAAGTTCTTAAAGCTGTAATCCTATAAAGATTTAGGCACATGCTTAACTTTATGTACAATGAGTAGTTCCATTGACTTCATTGGGATTACTCAGAGTGCATAAAGTTAGTCGCCGATTCTGTGAAGATTTACTCTTGTGCTCACTTTAAAAATGGGAGTTAGGCTCCTAAATTATTTAGTCACTTGTGAAAGTTTTATCCTATGTCTTCCAAGTAACTTACAAACAAATTAATCCTCACAACTCCTCAGTGAGGTAAGTGTAGAAGAATTGTTATCCTTAAGGATATATGATAAAACTATATTATACTATACTGTTATGTATTTTAAGCTTTATTATGGTATAAAAATAACAAAAGGAAAATAAAACATAAACTGCACTGAATTTTCTTCTTAATCCATTTAAATGGAAAGGGGCTGATGGTAATTTTTTATTGTTACTGTGATATGTATGAAAATTAAAATGGTAGAAGATGAGCTCAGGTGAACAGGATATTGATCAGGTGTACTTGAAATAGCAGTTCATTAGGTATGTGTTAATTATATGAGATTACTTCTGAAATGCTATGTGGTTTCATATTTTAAATTGCTTATTAAATCATTAATTTTCTAGGAGGTAAATGAGCCTTACATTGTCATCTTAATCTCTGCAGATTTTACCTTTCACATGTCATCAGGGCACTTAAAGCAATCACAACTGGCTTTCTAGAAATACTGTATTAACATCTAGTTTGTTCAAAGAAGATTTATTGCTTCTACTCTGTTCTTGTTTCTATCATGTGTCTACCAGTTTCAGGCTTAAAACTGAATCTGTTTACTTTCTGTTTACTTTTTTGTATGACTAATATAGATTCATAAAGTATCAGAATGTTTATTAAATTAAATTATCTTCTCACTGACAGTAATATGACCTGTGGTTATACCAAGCTGCTTCAATCTATCCAGAGGATCATATACCAAGAAGGATTTGATGGATCCTATCCCCAGGTACTGAGCACCTTCGGTGTCTTCTATAATCATGTAACTAATGTTGTTTTCAAAATTCTCTCTAGGGTTACACATGAAAGATCTTGGAATAATTAACAGCCAACAAGCTGTTTCTAAGCGTTGCTGAAGTAAACAAGTAAAGTAAATAGAGAGGCTGGTTCATATGTTAATGTGTATTCGGAGTTTTACTTAGTTCTCAACGGATATGGGTAGGCTGTGCAAATTAACTGTAAACCAACATTTTTTTAAAAGGCTTATTCTATGCTAGTAGCTACTAAAATAGGTTGCTAAATACAATGAAACTAGGCAAAGTGTATTTTCTCCTGTAGAATTTTCAGATAGCTGTTTTAACAACATGGAGTTCAGAATTAATTCACAAAACTATTGAGAGCTAGCAGTGTATTCCATGCTGTCAGGTTTGGGGTTTGTTGGTAAATTAAAATACATGTATCTTTCAATAACAAGAATTGAAACACAAGAGCTTATTATAATGCCATTTTAACTTAGATTAACTATTCAGAACAGCTTACCTTCAGGCATCTCTGTAAATACTCATAAATCACAGCATGAATCATCCACAATAATTTTTTAAAGACAAGAATTTCAGAGGAAAACTTTTTCTAGTTTAACCAATGCTCAACTTACAGTTTTCTTTGTCTTATTCAATCAAGAAGACAGCTTCTTTGGAGTTCACCTAAATAAAATAATCAGTCATGTGTGGTGATGCTTAATTGATAGATAATTATATTATCTTCATTGTTGTTATACAATAGAAACTTTATTAAGGTAGAAGTTACCTATTATCGGTTCTGGAGAATGTCAAAAAATATAATGTGCTATATACTACTAGGCATTGAATTTAAACTATCTATGAGGGAAGACAGCCTTGCATTTTGTTTGGCTGCTTTTCTGTCTAGGAGCGTTTTTTTAGGAACATTAACTATATGGAATACTTGTGTGTTCATTTAGCTTATTTTTGCAGTTTTCAGTCTCTGCAGAGATTCATGGGCAAGCATGTTTTCCCTTTGGTGGCAGTGCCCGTCTGGAGAAGTAAATTGGTCCCTGACAGGCACCTCTCCCCACTTGCTGTGGTAACCATGGCAACAGGCATGTCATAACAGTTCCCACAGTACAGTATGCAGAGCTGCTCCTCCAACAAGATGACAGGTCCTCTGGAAGCAAGAAATCTTACAGAATGTAAAAAGCAACAGCACCAAAGTGACATGAACACCCTGGGAACCTTCAGCCAGCAATTAATGTGCTACTGGAAAAGACTCCAATAACTGTGTTTGTTTTTCTTAGGTGTTGGTTTTAGCTTAAATATAGAACCTATGTATATTCCTGAGAAACATTTATATTTTAATACAGAATGATGTAGTCCATAATTTTTGGATAATTTTTTGCAAAAAATGAGGACTAAAACATCAACTAACATTGTTTTAAGGAATAATCAAAATGTGCACTATTTTAAAATATTTTGTTATTATTAATAAAATCAAAACCAAAAAACTCCGTGCAAATAAATTCAGAACTATATATTTGCTAAAAGCTATTTTTAAATTAAAGCACATTTTAGTTTCTGAGGTGAGCAATATGTAGCTTTAAGTGTTTGAAGTGTATTCTTTTTGAACCAGTTAGTTTAGTTTAAAAAGCCATTAGATCATGCCTAGATGTTAATTTCTGCTTCAGGGAAGATATAGAGAGCTTAAAAATGAAAATGATTTGCTGGAGCTGAAATGTTACTTTTCTAGAGTAATCTTTTCCCTGTTCTCCACCTTTCTTCACACAGCATATTTTGCATGTTTAGGAAATCCTGTATAATACAACACTAATAAAAATACATTCAAATTTGAAATTAATTGAGGGCCAGATCATGCTCTGGGTCTGTGACCTATAGATCTCTCACTTCTTTGGGTAATTCAGCTGTTTCCATGGTATTGCCCTCCTTTCCCTTAACCAAGTCCTGAGAAGGGCTTTCTCTATGGCCAAATAGAAAGAGGGTGGACCTGGGACAGGGCTGCATCTCCCCTACTTCCCCTCCATCCAAAAAAACAAAAACAACCCTCTGTAAAATTGTATTAACTTCTGACTTGTGCCCCCCTCCACCTAGGAGAATCCTCTCTCATTGGTAGTAGCTTACGTGAAGCTGGAGGAGAGCCCACAAGGACATGTAGGCCCAGGGCTCTGATTTTGTGTGGACCCCACCTTGAGATTTACAGGGATTGGTGGCCAAAACCCCTGCTTCTTCAATTCAGTCAAGAGACAAACCTCATGGAGTTTCTAGACGTCTTTGCAAGTTGTTCCATGGTGGGGTCTGACCCTTAAGGCCCTTCGCTACTGCTTCAAGTGATAATCCACTTGTGTAGACCATATGTGGACATGTAGGCTCACCATAAGCCTGAATCTGGAAATTTTTAGCAGCAGTGTCCATTGGTCTGCACATGCCTAGTGGAACTCCTCATGCTCTGAACCAAGGGCATCAATGGCAGCACAGACCAACGCCTCTCCAATTCTTTCTTACCACTGTATGTCTTGAGCCACTGCATACAGGTGCTAAAGAATTAGGTCCTCATAAACATGTCAGAGAATGAAAGGCCCAAAGAAGAAGGATCTGGTTGTTCCAGCTCCACCTTGCAAACGAAAGAAGCAGTACCCCATGGTTCCTCCTGGCAGTCCAATGTTGGGATTCCGTCCAATGGTTCTGACATTCTCTGTGCGGGATCCCCCAAACACTAAACCTTTGGATGACTCAGATCCCCCGTTGCCACCTCAGAAGCCCCCCAAACACCAGGGAGGACCAAAACATTCACCTTGCCAGAGGATATCTTCACTTTGTCCTACCTACCATCTCCCCTGCTACCATCTCCAGCTCTTCTTCAAGACATTCCTACACCCAGGGGGACCACCCTGAAGGGAAGAATATTACCCCCTTCTATGTCTACATCTAACATCCTCCCACTTGTTCTGTTAGCACTGCTGGTAGAACAGGAGCCTGTCATCTCGTCCAGTGAATCTGATGCTCCTGAAGTGGCTTCCCTCCAAGGGAAACAAATCCTGTTGGAGATGAGGAAGGATTTGGAACCCCCCACGTACTTCTGAATACAGATATGCAGAGGATAGCTGGCATGAAATGCCTTGGGGTCCTCCCCTCTGGCTGATCCCTAATGGTACCATGGCAGCCATACAGCAGATGTCCTGGATCCGTGTGGGAATCACACCAAACCTCCTTTCCCAGCCAGTACCAACTGGCTTCATCAGAATTTGCGGAGGAGGAAGAGAGAGCCAGATCTGCTGGTTCCAACTAGTATGTCATCTTCCTGACCGGATTAAGTGAGTGTTCCATCATCCACCGGCCCACCCAATGATAACAAACATTACTAGCACTTGTTGCAGAGAGTGGCAGCCAAGCTGGAGTACCTCTCAAAGTGGT
Organism: Natator depressus; assembly: GCF_965152275.1. Classification (NCBI taxonomy): domain Eukaryota; kingdom Metazoa; phylum Chordata; order Testudines; family Cheloniidae; genus Natator; species Natator depressus. Next base: position 41,476,111 of record NC_134239.1, on the reverse strand, counting down.
CCAAGACATGCAACAGGACCTTTTGGACATCCTCTGGCCCTTCAAGGGCAGACCTTTCAGTAAGCCAGGCCATCCTGAAACCCATTAGATCAGTATGGCACACCCTGCCTCTTGTGCCCCTTCCCCAAAGAGAGTGGTATTTTGTACCAGCTAGGGGGCAGTGTTTTTATTCACCCACCCAACACCGAACTCCTTAGTGGTGAAAGCAGCTACAGAAGCATCCAGGACAAAATATTCTAAGACTACTCCAGCTGACAAAGGTGCCAAATGCCTTTATCTCTTTGATGGGAAAGACTTCTCATCAATTAATCTCCAATTCAGGGTCACTAACTACCAGGAGTTGTTAGCAAAATAAAATTTTCTTAATTATTCCAAATTTACAGATTTTAAAGACGGACTTCTCCAGGAGGACAGGGCTCAGTTTCAAGCCCCCATTACTGAAGGCAGGCTAATGGTCAAAACATCACTAATCCCCTCTCAGGAAGAGGGCACTTCGTTTGCAGCCCTCAACATGAAATACATTTGTTTTCATATATTCACTAATTCCACAGGAAGTTCCTCAAATTTCTCATTGAGCTGGACCACTTCCAGTTCTGATACCCTCCATTCGGATTAGTTATAGCACCCATGGTGTTCACAAAGGTCCTTTCAGTAGTGGCAGCTTGAATGAGACTGAACGGTTTCACTGTCTTTTCATATCTCAACAACTGGCTTCTGATGAGCAGATTCAGCACGGGAGTCCAGTTGGCAATTACATTCCTGCTCAGTCTTCTGTCTTTCCTGGGAATCTGTGCCAATGATGAAAACTTTATCACCCCCCGTGAGGTCCATAGACTTCACAGAAGCATTCTTGGACTCAACTACAGCAAGAGCCATTGCCCAACCAAGAAATTCCACATCATGAGCGATCATGTAAAACAGGTCACCTTCAAACTTTGGACCACAATCAGGACTTGTTTCCTCAGCAACATAGTTTCGTGCATCCATGTTACAACATTTGCCAGGCTCCATCTCCACAGCATACAGATCTGCCTTGACTCCTTTTTTTTTCATGAGGAAAAGACAACATCAATGCCAAAGTGTCACTTCCACTCAAGGTTTTGTCCTCTTTCACCTGGTGGACAAGACTGAAGAAAGTAAGGGTGGGAATTTCTTTCCTCACCCCTACACTCGAGGCAACTATAGTCACAAATGCTTCCCTGTTAGGTTGAGGAGCTCATTTGAAGAATTATGTTGCACAAGGTATCTGGACCCTTCAGGAGGCCAGGATGCACATTTTGGTCTGCGTTGTCATCACTATGTTGGTGATCTCTCATTTTCTTTAAACCAAGGTTCTATGGTCCCAGTGTCTGAACTGGAATTTGGCTAGAAGTGGTGGAATGTGACTCAGCCCAGATGAGAAACAAGTCCAACAACTGTAGGAGTAGGAAGAGGCTACTATTAGAAGTTTAACAGACTTTTGCCAAAATGGTCCCGAGCCTTTGAGCCCTGATACTCTGTTAGCATTAGTGACTCATAGAGCCATCTCTTGCTGGCCAGGAGACTGCAACAGTTCCTCTCTAGTGTGGACCTGATAACAGTTGATATCTGTTACTTCTCGGCTCCACTGCTGCAATGAAGTCTACTTGGGGCTATCCTGAGGTTCACCCAGAACCTTCACTCGTCTCCTAAGTGGTTCAGGCCAGTCTAAGCAGTTTGCAATCAAATGCCCCCTCTTAAAGCCCTAAATAATCTAGAATCTCATAATATAATATTCCTTTTCACCATAGCCTGGGACATGATTAACATGGGCTGGTAATGGCTTACTGTTGGGAATCAAGTTTGAACAATCTGTAAGTTTAAAAATACGTTTAAGTCATTGGGAGTTATGCCCACTTCACTGTTTTAATTTGGTCCTTCAGGTTTGGTGACAGGACTTTCTCAGTTGACTTCTTTGGAATTATCTTTCCTTGGCATCCATTGGAGCTCAAATCTAGTGATCTTCAGGGCAAAGAGGCTGGTCAAGGATTTATTTTGCTTAGCTTTTGACTGACTGCTTTTGTTTTCTTCTTGTTTTGTGGTTAATTTTCTATATCTATAATGTCTAGCTGCCAAAACAGTAGTACTGTAGAAATTATTAAAGTTGATTTTTTTAATCTAAAATGATTTCTTTGACCATACAAGTTCTAATATTGTGGAATGTATTTAAAATTGTCAGTTCTACTCTCCAGCACAAATGTGTTGGTGCAGAAGTTTAGTCTACTACTTGCCTCATAATACAAGAATCGAGTAAATAATTAGTCTGTCGTAATATCTACCATCCACATAGAAATTATGAAACACAGAAAATATACTTTGTCCTCAATGAAACAAATAAGGTACTTTTAGCATTTTTGATATTGATATTATCTTGGAGTATAAAGTTCTCATACCCATCCTACAAAGAGGAATTAAGTGTTGTCCTATAAGGACTTGTTAGTCCTTAAAACAATTAGGGAACTAACTTTCTGATTCAGTTTTGTAAATGTGTTTATAAGCTGCTCTTTTTTATTTTAATTGACCAGAAAAGGCAAATTTTTTTGTTAATTGCAAAAGTTCAGAGCAAATCAAGAGACCTCCCATTTCTATTGATGACTTACCTGTGTATTATTTACTTTGTTGATATGAGATACTTGGAACACCATTTATTTTTGCTGCTGACTGTCCAGAAAAACTGGACAAAGCAGATTTCATAACCTATCCATAGTTTGTGAATTGCTTAAACATTACAGAAAATGGGGTTTTCTATACATTTTTGTACCCCATCATGCTCTCTGATTAGATTCTCAACTCTTACCTCCCCCCCACCCCCCGGCCGAAATTATGTAACAGTCCAACACTTCGATCAATGTCAGGCTTTGCTGTATTATCCTGTGCTAGGATGCTTGTACTGTAAACAGGTAATTTTATATATGACCACAGACCAGAGAAAAGTATGTGGAGCAATAATGCACCAGTACTTGAATATATTGCTTTCAGAGAGAACAAAAGAGATTCTAGTAGGTCAGTTCACTCCTTTATCCAGGAGAGTTGAATAAACGGAGTTTGATGCAGCTGTGTGTGTGTTTTATAGATGAGTCCTTAAAAGCCAAGGCCCTGTCAACTCTGCATGAACAGAGTTTTTGTAAGAATAACTGTTTGCGCTAATGTCCTGGTCAAAATTTCCCCTCTGTGTCTCAAACACTGCTGTGCAATGTGCTAGTTTTGTGTCTGGTTTCCACTCAGTAGCAGCTGTGCTTAGGCAGTTGGTGAAATTCTTCTTTCATATGTGGGTCTAGATTCACAAAGGGCACTTACGTAATTTGCTGCCTTGTGGAATTCCTAACTCTGTGTTAAGTGCTCGGGCTTTTTATACAATGCATGGAGACAGTTAGGTGCCTAAGAATAGGATTCACAGAAGTCAGGGCACTGAGCAGAGAGCTGCCTAAGATTGCCAATAGGAAATACCAAGGAGAGGGATGTTGCCTAAGGCTCTGTCCCTGAAATGTCCCCTCAGTATTCACAGCCATGAATCCTCTCCCTGGAGTTAGGCACCTAAGCCAAATGAATGGTTGAAGAGAGGGGTAGTGCCCTCATAACTTTTAGCCCAGTGGTTAGAACACTCACCCAGGATATGGGAGACCTGACATGGGTTTGATATTTTTTTTCCCCTTTTGGCTGATGTGGAGCAGGGGTTTGAACTTGAGTCTCCCACCTCAGTACCCTAATCACTGGGCTATGGAGTATTCTGTGGAAGGTCTCTCTCAATCCGTTGAAGCTGTTCCACTGTGTATAGTTAAATATCCATTGATCCAGAGAGAGAATGAGTGACTCAGTAGATCAGTGGTTAGGGCACTTATTTGGTAGGCAGGAGACCCAAATTCAAATCCTTGCTCCACATCAGGCAGAGAGAGAGAACTGAACCCATGTTTGTCACAACCTGGGTGAGTGTTGTAACCATTAGGCTAAAAGTTATAAGGGGACCACTACCACATCCATATCCTCCTCCATAGTCTGTTGTATGGTGTACATATGCTCAGAGAGGGCCTACTGGATCGGGTCCCAAAAGCAAGATAGGCAAGGGAATGCCTAGTTAGTGAATCCCTCTGGAGCTCAGGTATGAGTTAGGCAACAAGCTTCTGGGCAGAGTCAGGGCTTAGGTGTTTGAGTGCATGCCCAGCTGCCAAAAGTTATGTCCCTCAGGGACTTGAATGACAGAAACATAGGTGCGTCAGGATTCTAGGCATCTATTTGGTTAGGCAGTAGCTGAGCAGGGGTTTTATGAATGACAGTAGCATCTAAATTCTCCTTGTGAGTCTAGCCCAAGTAGTTTATCAAAGTACTCTGAAATCGCTTCGGATCAAAAGTGATGTAGGAATAGATAAGGATTTGGTAAATATCCAGGAATGAGGCATGAGTGACTTATTTGCATCTTATATTACAAACAAAAATGTTTTGTAAGAGAATATTTAGTCAGAAACCCAGTATGGACTCTCAGTATGATGAACAAGTTCCCAGACTGATGTAATCTTTTACCTGTCTGGTGCTACTACAGAGTTCATTAGCTAACACTCTCCTTTAAAGACTATCAGAAAGGAAATATATTATAGTCTCAATCCACCTTTCCCCTCAAATCCTCTCTCCTACACAAAAACGTGCACTCTGGATACATCTCCTGCCTATAACCTTAGCATCTTAATGGGACAGCTTCAGTTTAAAAATCATATTTCCTTCTTATTATTTAAATAACCCTTAAAATTAGTATAATAGAAAGAGATTATAGAAAATAATGCATTTTTCTCTTTATTTTTGCATTTGACAACTCCGTTTCATATAGTCAATTTAACTTTTTGGTGAATGATCCACACTCCCTCGTGCAAAAGGGTGTGTACCATCTATATTTACTTTTTTTTTTTTTCAGTGTATACATTCATTCAGTAAAAATAGTGCTTCTCCATTGCTCTAGTGGCTCCTTGAAACATTTGAAAAATAAAAATATGCAAATAGATTACTGCAAGAGACCCCTTCCCCCAGTCATTAATATAAATATTAAGGGCAGCTAAAACATACTTTTGATCTTTCTGTTCTTTCACCAGAGTCCTCCCCCATCTCTTTTGGCTGTGGAAGGCAAATGTGCTTTGTAGCATTCCCCAGTGTTCAATAAAATAGGACTCTTTCAGATTGAGAGGGCTGTAAATTCCTAACATGAGTGACCATCAGTTGCCCTGCCAATTACTCCTTTTGGGCTGTAGTTCAGGCATCCCTGTTGACTGCTAATGTGGTAGTATGGCAGAGGGAGAGAGATGGTCTTTCAGGTAAGTAGGTCCTAGGCAATTTAGGGCTTTATAGGTCAAAACCAACACCTTAAATTCTACCTGGTACCTTGTAAGTAGCAAGTGCAGATCCCAAGGAATGGTATCATGTGCTACCAGAAAGATGTATCCTATAACAAACAAGCTGCTAAATTCTGTACCAACTACTCTTTCTGGATTGATTTTAAATGTAGGCCAACTTACAGCACATTGCAGTAGTCTAATATGGAGTAGACAAAGTTGTAGATGGTAGTTGCAGAGTCTGAATCAGAAAGAAACTGATGCAACCTTCTGACTGTATGTAGATGGAAAAAGCCAGTCTAGCCAATATACCTGCTCTTCTAGTAGTAGCAACAGCAGCAGTAGAGCTGAAAGAAAGTGAACAGATAACAAGCAGCGGACAGTTGGGTACAGAAGGAGAAAAGAGGAGGACAAAAGAAAGGTGAACCTGAGAATGTTTGGTTGTTGCTCTCAGGCGCTCCCAAGAGACCCTTCTAAAGACAGAGGGGAGAAGAAAATCCCCTAACAATTTTTTTAAAGAAATTGAGGGAAATTAAGCAAAATCATAATATACTCTTTAAAAGGTGCTTTATCAGAACACTACCTCACTTTTAACAAGCTTTTGAGATTAAACAGAGCTCTTCTTCGGGTCCCTTGTTTCTTGTGGTTTCTTTCACCAATAGAAGTTGGTCCAATAAAAGATATTACCTCACCCACCTTATGTTTCTAATATCTTGGGACCAACACAGCTACAACATTACTTTAATTAGTCATTCTCAAAAAATTCAAATTAAGAATTTCCTTTTAGTTCCATTCCTTCTGTTAAACCAATACTTGATGATCAAATTTTGCATGTTGTCCCATTACGTAAGAACATAAGAATGGCAATACTGGGTCAGACCAAAGTTCAGTCTAGCCCAGGATCCTGTCTTCCGACAGTGACAAATGCCAGGTACCCGAGAGGGGATGAACAGAACAGGTAATCATCAAGTGATCCATCCCCTGTCACCCATTCCCAGCTATCCTGCCTAATAGCCATTGATGGACCTATCCTCCATGAATTTATCTAGTTCTTTTTTGAGCCCTGTTATAGTTTTGGCCTTCACAACATCCTCTGGCAAAGAGTTCCACAGGTTGACTGTGCGTTGTGTGAAGAAATACTTCCTTTTGATTGTTTAAACCTGCTGCTTATTAATTTCATTTGGTGACCCCTAGTTTTTCTGTTATGAGGAGTAAATAGCACTTCCTTATTTACTTTCTCCACACCTGTCATGATTTTATAGACCTCTGTCATATCCCCCCTTAGTCGTCTCTTTTCCAACCCGAAACGTCCCAATTTTATTAATCTTTCCTCATATGGAAGCTGTGCCATACCCCTGATCATTTTTGTTGCCCTTTTCTGAACCTTTTCCAATTCCAATATATCTTTTTTGACATGGGGCGACCACATCTGCATGCAATATTCAAGATGTGGGCATACCATGGATTTATATAGGGGCAATATGGTATTTTCTGGCTTATTATCTATCCGTTTCTTCATGATTCCCAACATTCTGCTAGCTTTTTTGACTGCCGCTGAACATTGAGTGGGTGTTTCAGAGAACTAACAATGATGCCAAGATCTCTCGAGTGGTAACAGCTAATTTAGACCCCATCATTTTATATGTATAGTTGGGATTATGTTTTCCAATGTGCATTATTGTGCATGTAGCAACATTAAATTTCATCTGCCATTTTGTTGCCCAGTCACCCAGTTTTGTGAGCTCCCTTTGTAGCTTTTCTCAGTCTGCTTTGGACTTAACTATCGAGTAGTTTTAGATCATCTGCAAATGTGGCCACCTCACTGTTTACCCCTTTTTTCCAGATCATTTATGAATATGTTGAATAGGACTGTTCCCAGTACAGATCCCTGGGGGACACCACTATTAACCTTTCTCCATCCTGAAAACTGACCATTTATTTCTACCCTTTGTTTCCTATCTGTTAGCTAGTTGCCAGCCCATGAGAGGACCTTCCCTCTTATCCCATGACAGCTTACTTTGCTTAAGAGCCTTTGGTGAGGGACCTTGTCAAAGGCTTTCTGAAAATCTAAGTACACTATATCCACCGGATCCCCTTTGTCCACATGTGTGTTGACCCCCTCAAAGAATTCTAGTAGATTGTTCAGGCATGATTTCCCTTTTCAAAAACCATGTTGACTCTTCTCCAACAAATTATGTTCATCTATGTGTCTGACAATTCTGTTCTTTACTGTAGTTTCAACCAGTTTGCCTGGTACTGAAGTCAGACTTACTGGCCTGTAAATGCCGGGATCACCTCTGGAGCCCTTTCTAAAAATTGGCATCACATTAGCTATCCTCCAGTCATTTGGTACAGAAGGTGATTTAAATGATAGGTTACAAACCACAGTTAGTAGTTCTGCAATTTCACATTTGAGTTCCTTCAGAACTCTTGGGTGATATACCATTTGGTCCTGGTGGCTTATTGCTGTTTAATTTATCAATTTGTTCCAAAACCTCCTCTAATGATACCTCAATCTTGGACAGTTCCTCAGATTTTGTCACCTAAAAAGAATGGCTCAGGTTTGGGAATCTCCCTCACATCTTCAGCTGTGAAGACTGAAACAAAAAATTCATTTAGTTTCTCCACAATGGCCTTATCATCCTTGAGTGCTCCTTTAATATCTCGATCATTCAGTTGCCCCTCTGGTTGTTTAGCAGGCTTTCTGCTTCTGATGTACTTAATTTTTTTTTTTTTTTGCTATTACTTTTTCAGGTCTTTGGCTAGGTGTTCTTCAAATTCTTTTGTGGTCTTCTTAATTATATTTTTATACTTCATTTGGCAGAATTTATGCTCCTTTTTATTTTCCTCACTAGGATTTAACTTCCACTTTTTAAAGGATACCTTTTTGCTTCTCACTGCTTCTTTTACTTTGTTATTTAGCCACAGTGGTGCTTTTTTGGTTCTCTTACTATGTTTTTTAATATGGTTAAGTTGAGCCTCTATTATGGTGTCTTTAAAAGGTTTCCATGCAGCTTGTAGCAATTTCATTTTTGGCACTGTCGCTTTTATTTTCTGTTTAATTAATTTCCTCATTTTTGTGTAGTTCCCCTTTCTGAAATGAAATGCTACTGTGTTGGGCTGCTGTGATGTTTTCCCTGTCACAGGGATGTTTAATTATATTATGGTCACTATTACCAAGCGGTCCAGCTATATTCACCTCTTGGACCAGATCCTGTGCTCCACTTGGACTAAAACAAGAATTGCCTCTCCTCTCTGGTGGGTTCCAGGACTAGCTGCTCCAAGAAGCAGTCATTTAAGGTGTCAAGAAACTTTATCTCTGCATCCCGTCCTGAGGTGACATGTACCCAGTCAACATGGGGATAGCTGAAATCCCCCATTATTACTGAGTTTTTTATTTTTATAGCCTCTCTAATCTCCATGAGCATTTCACAGTTACTATCACCATCCTGATCAGGTGGTCGGTAGTATATCCCTACTGCTATATTCTTATTATTCAAGCATGGAAATACTATCCATAGAGATTCTGTGGTACAGTTTGATTCATTTACAGTTTTTACTTCATTTGACTCTATGCTTTCTTTCACGTATAATGCCACTCCCCTACCAGCCTGACCTGTTCTGTCCTTCTGATATATTTTTTACCCTGGTATTACTGTATCCCATTGATTATCCTCATTCCACAAAGTTTCTGTGATGCCTATGATATCAATATCCTCATTTAATACGAGACACTCTAGTTCATCCATCTTATTATTTAGACTTCTATCATTTGTATATAAGCACTTGTCACTTTTCATCTGTCTGTCATTACTGATGCAAATTTGCCATTGATGCAAAAATTGGTACTACTATAAATTTTTTTCCCTCTTTGGGCTCTCTTATGCTATCACGTGCTTACTTCAAAGTATTTAGTTACTATGGGCATACATAATATAAATTACAGAAGTTCTAAAAATTATCTATCCATTTGATGCAAGGTGTTTTTCCTCTTAACGTGAGAAATAAAAATTAGTCATTTTATTTTTTTTTCATCTTCTCTAGAAAAAACAAAAAAATATTCTGCGGATAGGAATTCAGAGCCTTGGTTCAGTGTTGTGGGGAGATGACGTTTGTTGCGCTGATAATTCGGAAGATATTCATAGCCTCACAAAGTTTCTGTATGTTCTCCGTGGTCTCCTCAGAATGTCTTTGTCAGCCTGCATAATCACAGTGCCAGCCCATCTTATCCAGGTAGGAATATTCTAATTGCTTCTTTCCATAATTTGTTGTACATGGTTTAGTATGCGCAAAAAAAGTTAATGAGTTAGTGGACACTTAATGAGCAAAATGGATTGAAGTGTCATGAATGATTTTGAAAATTGCATCCTGTTGCAGTTGTTTTGCATCAGTAGCAAATTGATTTCTAGATGAAATTTTACCTCATGTATTATATTTTCCTCTGACATACAGTAGGGTCTTCAACATTATTTAGATGCTGAATTTATCTTTCAGTAATTACTAGCAAATAGAAGTAATTCATAAACTTTTTGAGTGAGCCAAGAGAATAAAACCAATTTAAGACATTCCAAATAGGCATCCTTCAGCTTAGCATCTTGTGTTTTAAAGATAGATTTAAAATAATGTTACCGCATTTCTTCTGTGCTTTTGTGATGTAGCAATACATTGCATTATCTAGAAACACCTGAATATTGTAATGGCTTAGATACAGGTATAGCTGTCATATGACTTTGATATGTATAAAATAAAATACGCAGAACTTATAGAACAGGGGTGGGCAAACTCTTTGGCCTGAGGGCCACATCGGGGTTCCAAAACTGTATAGAGGGCGGGGTAGGGAAGGCTGTGCCTCCCCAAACAGCCTGGTCTCTTCCCCCCCACCCATCCAACCCGCCCTGCTCCTTGTCCCCTGACCACCACCTCCCGGGACTCCCCGCCCCTAACCACACCCCACCCCCTGACAGGCCCCCCGGGACTTCCACGCCTATCCAACCCTCCCCCCCCCCCGGCCACGTTCCCCATCCCTAGACCGCGCCCGAACCCCCACCCCATCCAACTGTCCCCTGACTACCCCCCGGGACCCCCTGCCCCTTATCCAACCCCCCCGCTCCCCGCCCCCTTACCATGCCACTCAAAGCAGAATGTCTGGCAGCCATGCCACCTGGCCAGAGCAGCCACGCCGCCATGCTGCCGAGCAGGAGCTCGCAGCCCCGCCGCCCAGAGTGCAGGTGGCACGGTGAGCTGAGGCTGCAGGGGAGGGGGAACAGCATGGGAAGGGCCGGGGGCTAGCCTCCCCGGCCAGGAGTTCAAGGGCTGGGCATGACGGTCCCACGGGCTGGATGTGGCCCCCGGCCATAGTTTGCCCACCTCTGTTATAGAAGGTCCAATTCTGCTAGGCAAAGTGCTGCATTCCCACTGATTTCAAAAGGCAGTAAAACTAGAACTGGGAGATATGGGTTTGCTCCCTAATTCTGCCATAAATTTCCAACGTGATCACAAGAAAGTCAGTTAATCTGTCTCTGAGTAATTTTCCCAGCTGTAAAATGGGAGGGGTAATAATAAGTATACTAAGAAGTATACTAAGTCTTAATTTATTTTCTGGAACAATAGTTTTTAGTAAAAGGACAAATGTGAAAACCTTCTTCTGTAAAAAGTGCTGCAGCTCATAAAAGAAAAAACAGCATTCACAGTGAATAGAGTTATGCATAAATTTGATAGGACCCTGGTTAACAAACATTGAATGTTTAAATATATGCCTCTCATGTCAACATTGCAATTTTCAAAGCTGATGAGTGCCCGCAATTCCTGTTAAATTGGTGTTACAGGCACTTAGTGCTCCTGAAAATCACAACCATTCCTATTTTTCACATGTTGCCAGTGTGACTGGAGGTGTATCAACACTCCTCTGGTGTATGCCTTCAGTTTCAGATTTCCTCTTTCCTAACTCTCAGTATTACAAAATAAAAATATTTTTAATATTAGGTGACACTATATCTGAGGAAAAAGCACTGTAACAATACTTCTCAAACAGGTGGTAGAATCCCTGATCCAGCTAGAGGCTATAGAACCTGTGCTTCCTCAACATGGAGGGAGAGGTTTTTATTCTGGATGTTTCCTTGTTCCCAAAAAAGAAGGGAAGCTGGAGAGCCATCCTGGATCTCAGGCAACTGTATGTCTTCATATGCTATTCAAGATTCAGGATGACCACCCTGACCTCTAAAATCCCCTCGCTAAATAAAGGCAACCAGTTTGCAGCTCTTGATTTGAAAAATGCCTATTTCCATATAGGTTTCAGAGTAACAGCCGTGTTAGTCTGTATTCGCAAAAAGAAAAGGAGGACTTGTGGCACCTTAGAGACTAACCAATTTATTTGAGCATGAGCTTTCGTGAGCTACAGCTCACTTCATCGGATGCATACTGTGGAAATTGCAGAAGACATTATTATATACACAGACACCATGAAACAATACCTCCTCCCACCCCACTCTCCTGCTGGTAATAGCTTATCTAAAGTGATCATCAAGATGGGCCATTTCCAGCACAAATCCAGGTTTTCTCACCCTCCTCCCCCCCACAGACAAACTCACTCTCTTGCTGGTAATAGCCCATCCAAAGTGACCACTCTCTTCACAATGTGTATGATAATCAAGGTGGGCCATTTCCTGCAGAAATCCAGGTTCTCTCACCCCCTCACCCCCCTTCAAAAGCCACACACACAAACTCACTCTCCTGCTGGTAATAACCTATCCAAAGTGACCACTCTCCTTACAACGTGCATGAAAATCAAGGTTGGCCATTTCCAGCACAAATACAGGTTTTCTCGCCCCCCCCCCCCCCCCAAACACACACACACAAACTCACTCTCCTGCTGGACATTCATCCAACACACAAGATATTCCTGTGCTTCATGGTGGGCCTGGATCATTATCAGTACAAAGTTCTTCCCTTCAGTCTCTTGACAACTCCCAGAATTTTCACAAAGGTGTTGTCCGTGGTAGCAGCACACTATGCCACCAGAGCAACCCTGTATTTCCTTACCTAGATGACTGTCTGCTCACTGGTTTATCATACCAAAAGGTACAATCAGTGGTCCTTTCTATATAACTTGATACTAAACTAGGAGGAGTGGTAGATACACTGGAGGGCAGGGATAGGATACAGAGGGACCTAGACAAATTGGAGGATTGGGCCAAAAGAAATCTGATGAGGTTCAATAAGGATAAGTGCAGGGTCCTGCACTTAGGACGGAAGAACCCAATGCACCGCTACAGACTAGGGACCGAATGGCTAGGCAGCAGTTCTGCGGAAAAGGACCTAGGGGTGACAGTGGACGAGAAGCTGGATATGAGTCAGCAGTGTGCCCTTGTTGCCAAGAAGGCCAATGGCATTTTGGGATGTATAAGTAGGGGCATAGCGAGCAGATCGAGGGACGTGATCGTCCCCCTCTATTCGACATTGGTGAGGCCTCATCTGGAGTACTGTGTCCAGTTTTGGGCCCCACACTACAAGAAAGATGTGGATAAATTGGAGAGAGTCCAGCGAAGGGCAACAAAAATGATTAGGGGTCTGGAACACATGACTTATGAAGAGAGGCTGAGGGAACTGGGATTGTTTAGTCTGCAGAAGAGAAGAATGAGGGGGGATTTGATAGCTGCTTTCAATACCTGAGAGGTGGTTCCAGAGAGGATGGTTCTAGACTATTCTCAGTGGTAGAAGAGGACAGGACAAGGAGTAATGGTCTCAAGTTGCAGTGGGTGAGGTTTAGGTTGGATATTAGGAAAAACTTTTTCACTAGGAGGGTGGTGAAACACTGGAATGCGTTACCTAGGGAGGTGGTAGAATCTCCTTCCTTAGAAGTTTTTAAGGTCAGGCTTGACAAAGCCCTGGCTGGGATGATGTAATTGGGGATTGGTCCTGCTTTGAGCAGGGGGTTGGACTAGATGACCTCCTGAGGTCCCTTCCAACCCTGATATTCTATGATTCTATGATTCCTTCAATCCTTAGGACTTCAAGTAAACCTAGAAAAGTCCACTTTTGTTGCAACACAACCTCTCTATTGGGCTGAGGAGTACATCTGGATGATTATGTGGCTCAAGGTTCATGATCCCAACAGGAGTCAAATTTATACATTTAATCTCCTCAAACGCCAGTAGTACAAAATGCCTACAAAAAGCCTGCCTCTGTGCACAGCATGTTTTGATCATGTTGGACAATGTGACCACTGTATACTACATAAAAAGAGAGCTTTAAGCTCTGGAATTGGTATGTCCAAAATCAGATTACCACAGTGTCAATCTGATGGACCATCCTACGAGTCAGACCTGGTATGCTAGAGAACACCTGCTTATGAGTTTGCAGCACAGTCAAAATTTCTGCCCTTTCAGTTTGTGTTAACTCTTTATATACCTCAGTGTTCTCTAGTGATGTGTCACCATGGCATTCAGCTATCAAATTGATGAGATTTATTGTCTCAGAATCCTCCTCAGCACAACATGTTCATAATGGCTTCTGCATTGTGATAGACTTTAAATCTATTAGCATGCAGAATCTGTGAAGCAACCTTGCTGTGGGGTCTTTATGTTGCAAGGGACCTTATTAATCCTTTCCACAATCTCAGAAGGTCCCTCTATGAGTTTCGCATTTTGTACCTTTTTACAGTGAGTAACATCACCAAGACCCCCCTCTAACAAGCATTCACAAGCATTGTGGCCATACTATGCCTTCTGTGTAGCATGGCTTTTAGTTGAACTACTTCCATCATGTCCCTTAACTCCTTTCTGAACTGCTGTACGTGTTTAGTCACTGGTTCCCCCTCTGCTTCAGAGCCATCCTCCCAAGAATCCCTAGTGAGATCCTGATGACCTGTGACCTTTCTCCCATACAGAAGATTAAATGGGGCAAAGCCTGTGGACTCTTGGGGTGCCTCCCTACAAGCAAATAACATAGGGGGTAGCATTTCATTCCAGTTACTTTCCCTTGTGTTTACACTCATTCCCAGCATAGACTTTAGACTTCTGTTGAACCTTTCAACTAATCCATTTGTTTCTGGGTGCTATGGGGCAGATCTCAGCTGTTGTACCCCACATATTCACTATAATTCACTAAATAACTGGGACATGAAATTTGACCCCCAACATGATACAGTATCCTTTGGGAAAACTACTCGGCTGAATATAGAGAGCAAAGCTTTAGCTGTTGTGTCAGCCTCTATTAGACAGAGCAACTGCCTCTGGGTATCTAGTGGCGAAGTCCACTGCTACCAAAATATATTTCTTTCCCCTCTGGGTTGGCCGGGGCATAGGGCCAACAATATCCACAGCCAGCCTAAAAAATACCTCCCATTACAGGTAAGCAGTGTAGGGAAGCCTTGTGGAGCCCTCTTGTGCTTCAGGCATAAGTTACAAAACCTACAGTGGTCTGTGACCTCAGTCTGAATATTTGGTCAATAAAAATTCTTCTTTAACTTCTCATATGTCCTCTCTGAAATCTGAGTGACCTGCACTAGGGCAGTCATGGACTGACAACATTAACTTCCCATGATGGGAGGCACAATCAGTTGTTTATAAGCTTCCCCAGGACTTTTGTTATTCCCCAAAGGGGTCTCTCTCTAGTTTTCCCTCTTCTGCAAAAAACCTTCCCGTTTTCCTTAAATGGGGTCCCACTGAGGATGATTTCCCATATGCTTTCTAGGGAGGGGTGTGCTCTCTTTTCTGCTATAAATTCTTGGCTTCTGCCAGCACAAAGAGTTGTCTGAGGTACATAAGGTGACAGCCCCCCCCCCCCCCCCCCGCTTTCCCACCCCACATGCTCCTAGAGACACGCTGCCATTTTCTGCTGAGCAGGAGCTGGAAATGTCGTCTCCCCACCTCAGCTGCTATACCATTGAGCTATATTCCATATTACTACAAGTTATTATATTTTCAGCTTTGGACACAGGCAGTATATCATTACCAACCAACACATCTGCTGGAATGGTATCCAGTATCCTAACATGTAAAATATCTTTTAAACCTTCCCATTCCAATTGTATTTTAGCTAAAGGCAGAGTGGTTTCAAATTGTCTCAATGCAAGGAGTTTTATGTCTTAGTCTTCTACCCCACACATTCTCCCTACATTCTCCCTGTTCATCCAGACTCTCTCCTGCGTCCCTCTATGATCTCCTGTATATACATGCATGCCACATTCCCTAGCACATTTTCACCCTCTTACCTTCCCTGTCACACCTATACCATATTTAGCTGCTCCTGGCAGTGCTCTTTTCTGAACCCTGACAGCATTTGGTGCCACACTCTTCCTTAAGGGCAGTTTGGATTCATTCATTTGTTGGGAAGATTGGAGGTAATGACCATCTTTACTAAACTTCTTGCTGCACAGGGGGTAGAGAAATAGCAGCCATCTTAACTGTGGGAAGCATGTGGCCTCAGTCCCACTAAAAACAATGGGACAGTATAGCCATTTTTAAACTGTTTCTTCTGTTTTGATCCTGTGATTATGTTGGTGTGAGCATGTGTGTGTGTATAGGCATGCTTGAGCTAGTATCTAAGGCCATTCCACAAAAGTGACTACATGTTGCTCCAAAGAAAGAATTTGCTTGCCATTCACTTGACACCCTGAGTCTGTGGATGTATCTGCTCCTCCACCACAGTGTGTCAGTAGAGTTGAGTTCTCCCTAGCCAACAGAAGGGATGGTAAGGGAATGGATCCGTGTGTCCCTTTGCTGTTTCTCCTGACATGACTTCCTCAGCATTGGCGCAGGTCCTTTTTCTGCTCTCCCTCCTCTCTAAATTGAACATCAGGTCTGGCATATGAGCAGTTATGACTGGTAATTCCTTAGACAGTTCTTGAAATTAGAACTGATGGGACAAGGGCCCCAAAGTCTTCTGCAAAGACTGCTTCTGCCCAAGTGTCCTGGATCTTCCTCCTAATGAGTAAATGAGGTAAAGAAATGTAGGAGTTGAAAACAGCGAGGAGGAGTGGCAGAAGATAATGAGGGCCTTATGATGCAAAGGTTGGTGTTTTATAGCAGACCATATTAGGAAAAAGAGAATGCATAGAGAAATTTGGAACCTGATGTGAGCGTGAGACAGTGATGAGGTGCATAGAAAGAACAGTGAAATGCTGGTGAATGAGTGGGACATGGATTAGACTAGAGGACCTGACCTGGAAAGTGAAGAAGAGAACTGGCAGAATTGAGATATATACTGTAAATTGGGCCAGAAAGTTGGTACTTGGGTTCAGGGCAGGGGATGAATTGTTAAATCTTAATTGCATGAAATATGTCTGTATACTGTGAAGCTAGGTGTGTGAGGGAAGAGTTTACTTAGGAGAGTTTTGTTGGGGGAATCAGAAAAGTGTGCCTGGGAGTCTTTGAGCAGCATGAGGTGACAAGAAATGTCTCTGGAGCAGGTTTATAAAAAACAGGATCTCCTCCTTTTCCCCCCCAAAACATATCTGGGAAGTTGAGATTGCTGTCATATGCCATAGGATTTCATGTCTTTCAATTAATCTGGCCACTATATGCCTGGGGGGAAGGGGAGGGCAACGGGGCAACATATGCCAGGTAAGGTGGAGGGAGCTGATCCTAAGGCACATTCCCTCAGTCAGCACACTCAGTTTAGGCAGCTCAGGTTAACTAGTGGCTCCTTCAGTTTAACAGAGTCTTCAAAAATGTACCAAAACTGGGACAAAACACTGTTTTTTCTAAATTTGAAAGAGATACCAGCACTGGTCAGTGAAGTGTGTCGTGCTGAACACCCCCAGACCTATGTACTTGCAGGATCAGGAATTGAGGCATTTATTATTTTCTCTTCATGTTTACATACAGTGGAGTAAAATCTGCCTTGATTTACACCCATGCAAGGACAGAATTTTGCTCTAATATATTTACTTTCTGTTGTACTTGTCCTTTCTAGCAGATTATGTCGGTAAAGCAGCCAATCAGCTTTCTATTTTTAGTTCTTAACATTCTTTCAGGCTTGTACATTGATGATTAGCTGTTCTCACAGTTTTGGCTTACTTCCTATGTTTAATTTCATTGTAGGCAAGCAACACATAGTTAAGGAAATTGTAAAGAAAAAATAGTGAGGTTGATTCAGAACTGATGTTAAAATGTGACTTTTCAAACTAACATTGCGAAGGGCAACTAAAAAGTTTGGATCTAATATGTTGTGTATGCACTTCAGATAAATTTACTTGTTAGGACTAGTGATGAGTTCTGTTGTGCAATTCCATAATCCGTAAAATCCACCTGCCTAATTGAATTATGTAGTTAAGATTGAAATAAAATCTCATATACATTAGTATTCTGTAACTTTGCTGTCCAATTTAACATGTCTACTCCACAATAAAAGCTCAAGTATTCTGGAAAAAAACCCAGAAACTTTAGTCTTTTTGCAGTATCTGCTCCCATAGATTGCATTGAACAGTTGTGAAAATGGTTAAACTTAATGCATCCTCTTTTAAGCACTAGAGTGAACTGTCATTAGGAGGAGCAAAGCTGCTGAAGGTTCCTTATATCCCACATTACTCAGTTCCCAGAGCCCTGCTGTGTAGTTGTTCCACTCTCCAAGAAGCCTGTTAAAGAGCCCCCGAGAGCATGTGTACAGCCCTCCATGTTAATAGTTAATTGGTGAGGATAGCAAGATGAGAGGACAGCTGAACATGTGGTCTCTCAGGCTCAAGCAGTAGGCAGACCTTTAGTTATAATAACAGCAGCTGTTCACAGTCTCACAACTCGACTATTTGCAATGCCATTGCTGGTGTTTCTTAGTGGATTAAAAAGTAAAGTACGGTGTTTTGGGTTTTTTTTGTAAAAAATGAAAACATGTACTTCAAGTGTATTTCTATACACTTGTCAAATTTGATTTTACCAAGAATATATAGTTATATTTAGCTTATGGGTGTTTTTGGTCAAATCTAAAAGTCAAAACACTATATAATGCAAGTTTTTCATAAAGTGTGTTAAACGCTACAGAATTATTCACTTTACTGCTATTCCATTTCTATCAGATTTTGACTAAATTATCTTTTGTCTGCTAAATAGTTTGATAGCTGCTTCTGAAAGGGAAATTGCATTTATATATGTAATTTACATGGGGGTACATTTTAAATGATAAATAAGTTTCAAGCTACAATAGAATCTTATTTCTGTTTCCATGCTGTGACCATAACGAAAATAACCCCCCATTGATCGGTTTTAAATTTTAACAAGTTTCTTCTTAGAAATATAGGAATTTTAAAGCAGATCACATTAGTGGTCTGTCTGTTCTAACTATCCTGTCTCAGACAATGGCCTGTACCAGGGCTCCAAACAAAGGTGCAAAAAAACCTATAGTTGACAACTTATTGAATAACATTTCAGTGGGGAAGGTTTCTTCACAATCCCACCAGTTGGTGGTTAGTTTATACCTTAAAGCATGAGGTTTCTCTTGCTTATATTTTAAAAATAATTCTACCTAATGTTACTATGGAAGTTCTTATTCTTATAAATGTTTAGTTATTTTTTTAATCCTTCTAAGTGCTTGGCGTCAATGATATACTGTGGCAATGATTTCTACAAGTGAATTATGTTTAGTGTATTTGTTCAGTATTTAAATTTGTTGCCTTTCCATTTAATTGAATATCCCCTTGTTCTTGAATTGTGAGCCAGTGAATAGGACCATTCAATTTACTTTCTCTGTATGTTATCCATTATTTTGTATGTCTCCCTCATGTTACCTCCTATTAATCTACTTCTTAAAAAGTCCCAGTCTTCTTAAGTCACTCTTCATGCCTTTTGATTTATATAGCTTCCATTATTAACCAGTTGTTTAGACGTTCTAACAATGTTTTTGGCTCTTTTAGCCACCACTGGACAGTGAACAGTGATTTTCATTGAACTATCCACAATAATACGCAGTTTTTTCCTCAGTGATTTAGAACCCAGCGATATATATGAGTAGTTCAGGCTACTCCTTCAAGTATTCATTACCTTGTATTTATCAACTTTGAATTTCATCTGCCGTTATATGATTTTCATTCACCTAGGTTTGATAGGTCCTTCTGAAGTTTCTCAGTCTTCTCTACTCCTAAGTAACCAAAAGGCTGCCTGTTGATGGCAGAGTCACTTAAAAGTTCCAAACTTTTTCTGGCATGTGCAACATTATTTTCAAGGAATCACAATTTTTGAAGATTTTTTTTTCAGAATTATTTGGTAAAATTATAATCCACCATAGAACATAGTCATCTGTAATAGTGTTTACAGTTGCAGAGATTTCTAGTGGAAAACTGCGTGCTTGACAAAAAAAGACATTTCTCACTTCATATTTCTTGACTGAATAATGTAGGAGTACATTATGTTGGCAGAGGAATTTCAGAAATGACACTAAAAATGTACCCAGTTTATTTGCATGATATGTGACAAGTTTTACTTGATTGATATTTTGTACTGATTGAAAGCACTCTTATCGGAAACAGTCTGTCAGGTAATAAATATTGATATTCTTATGAATTATGATTTATATAGTTATGGACGGTTACTTTTCAAGTCTTTCCATCGCTGCTTGAAAATGTACTGTGCCTGTGAAATGCAGTTGCATATTTAAGAAGGGAGAATGTCAATTTTTAAAATAACTGATGATCAAGTGGACTGCTTTTCAAGCTTTCCAAATTTGAGAAATTACATAAAAATGAGTGAGGTATTTTATTATGTTGTATTTTGATAATTTGTTCATTGTAGAGTACAATCATAGCAAAAGTATTTATGCAGTAGCATATACTACAAAGGACTCTAATGCTATAGTGATGGGCACTGTTGGAAGCCCTAAGGGGTAAAGTAGATAGATAGAAACTAAAAAGTCGGCCAGTTAATTTTTTTTCAAAAATTACTAGAAATTATGTAATTAGTTACCTTGTCATACTTTGTTGCAAATCCAATGTCAAGTTTTTCCCCAAAATATTAGTTACAGCAGCTTTTTATACATTTGTGGCAAGTTCCATGTCAGTCAAGTGCACAAGCAAACTTTTGAATATGTGATGATCAGATAAATTATGATGATATCAATTTGTTCCTTGAAAGAATCTCAGTTCTTTCATTACAGATGTCCCTTCTTTTAAATATGAAGCTACCTCATTGGAAAGAACGGCCACCAACCGTATTAGTCAGCATGTACCAGGGGAAATTAATTGACTAATGAAAAGTATGAATAAGCCTTGTTATAGTACTCCTCTTGAGAGAGTCTAATGAGGTTCTGTTTAGTGTGGTATTTTCTTTATTTCATCTGATACATTTAAAAATTAATCTCCTACAATATTAATGTGCTGGTGCTTTGAATTCACTGAAGTGAATACATGTTACAGTATGTTTCAGTGTAGAAAAAAATCAGAAACAAACCTTTTCACATCCATAGGCTTTTGTGTCCATGCTGAGTATTTTAGCAGCTAAACTCTATAAATCAAGCAAGAGAGTGCTTTAGAACCTGCTACTACTACTACTAATATAAGATTATGAAATGTGAACTCCTACAGCTTGAGACTGTCTGTATGAAATCTTTATTCTTAAAACAAGATCTAAGAATGATTCCATGCTGTAGAACTAACATATTTTGTGAGTTCACAAGTATAAAATGTTGAATAACATGAAGATGTGCCCATTATGTAGAAATTTGTGCCACAACCATCAGTCATACAACTTTTATACCTCAGCTTAACAACCTTTTAACGATCTTCAAAATGGAAAGTATGAGAATTGTAAGTTTGTTACATTTTATTGTGTTGATTTAATATTGAATACACAATCACATGTAGAAAATATTCTAAAGTAACAACCATACAGAGAAGTGTATAGTATCATGGATTTATGATGCAGATATGCTAGGTTGATAATCATCCTTGTTCTAAACCATTTTCAGGTACACAGATATTCTTCTGGATACTATTTTTTTCTACACATATAAAAGCTTATTAAAAATTAAGGTCAAATAGAGGCTTGAAGAAAATATATAATTTAAAATTAAATCATGTTGCTGTAAATAGTTTTATTTTCAAATAATATGTATTTGTTACATTCACTTGTTAAGTTACAGAAGAAATTGTAGCATTTTGTACTTTCATAAAATCAGTATAAAGTGGCTACCAGAGTATATACTGTTTTTTCCATCTGGTAGCCACTTTATATGGATCCTATTCTGGCTATTTGGATCATAGATACCATATATACTTGACTTATTTTTGCTTTCTTCATAACTATATATTTATTGCGGCTTAAGTGGCTCATATATACTATAACCAAAGACTGTCACACAACATATGGAAATAGACGTGTGCATATACATTATATTATATTGCTTACGTCTTGTTTCAGACTTTTTTCCCTTCAGAAGTTTGTGTACCTATTTATGGCAAAAGATAATCTCACTCCTCACCATCACAATTATGACCATCTTCTGTATGCAATGTGTGTATGCACCTTTGTATATAGAAAAGTGGGTACGATTTGGTTTTCTAAAATAAAACTATAAACAAATCATAAAACTAAAACAAATGATTAAATGCAGCATAGTAACATTTTACTTTATGTATCCATCTACTCTGAAAATAATTTTAAAGATTGGACAGCTTTTAAAAAAAAATTGAAACAAGATTTAGGCCTAAAGTTTTCAAATGCAGCATAGATCTAAATAGTTAAATGTCCCATCACAGTATGGAGATAGTCATCTGTTCCAGCATATGGAATCTTTTGGCTGCTGGACTAAGTAGTTAATATAATGCCCAGTGTCCAGGCGTGGACACAACTGTCATGAAGCAGAAGGGAGGGGGCTTATTTTTGAGCCCATTTGGACAGTGATAAGCAAAAACAAGGAAAGGAAACTTAAAAAAATTCAGGATGTATTATCTGCTTTTAGCAAATAATTTTGTTAGGTCCTGTTTATATTTTTCTAAAGTGATGTTAGCTTTTTACATAAATAGTATGATAGGCTTTTGTAATAAGGCCAGGCAAATGTTGTTTTAAATTTTTTTTGTGTGTTGTCTGTCAGTATAAATGACAACAATTTGTGTTAGCCTACTTTCTATTTAAATTGTTGTACATGTATTTTCTGTGAAGAATGGCATTCTAAAATGTGCAATAGTTTGTTACAGTGACATTTTATATATGAACTGTTGATGTTGTTTTAAAAGCTGAAGTTTCTAGATCAGCTCTCAATTTACATCTTTCTGTTTTAGACCTGCTCTATTAATTACATGATAATTGTAATATAAAGGAATGCTACATCTTTAATGATGTTTTTGTGCCCTATGTAGTTAAGCTTTAATGCTAGGGGAAAAAAGATTAAATTAGCCTTGTAACCTCTTTCTCTTCCAGACTGATGATGGAAAATAAAAGCTCTTAGCCACAAAATGTAACACTTAGAATTAATATTTAATTAGACCAGCAAATTGTACACTGTGGCTGAAAGCTTCCAAAGAGTTGTTAGTGCCACAATTGACCTACAAGTTTAATAATAACTCACTTCTAGAAGCAAGTGCCAGTTCAGCATAGTGGAACCACTGTAAGACAGTCCTGTGAGATTAAAATCAGCAAACCAAATGGCAGGCGAGGATTCCTGGGATGGAGCCTTCTGGAAACCTGGGAGCTGGAGTAGCTTTTCAGCCAGGATTCAGATGAGAACAGTGGGCGAAAAAGCTTATCCCTCCTGTTCTGGGAGATTCTGATTGTAGGCCAGATTTCTGGAACGGATTTTTAATAAAATGTTCTTACTGCAACTATTAAAATACATTGCAAATCAAGTAAAGAATACATTTTATGTATATTTTAGGAAGTTTTAGTGTAAAAAGCTCTAAAAACTTCCTGTTCAATGATGTATAATGCACATGAACTCTGATATTAAATTATCAGATATGTTAGTGCTAGAACTATGCTGTTTTGGTGTGACATATGCAATTCTGTATGTTTGTATGGTAGACTGTTTCTTTTTATGTTATCTCATTACTGTATAATGATGAGCAAGTACAGAATACAGATATACAATCATAGTATTATGAAGTGTGCAAATTAAACATGAAATAACATTGCTTTTTAAAAAACAGAATCAGTATTTTTATAAAGGTAAATAGAATATTATCATCTTCTGTGCTGAGTGCAGTTAAAATATAATATCAGTAATGGTATCTTGATAACCATGTGAGTCCTTACGTTATAACAAATTATTCTAGTAAAATAGGGCACCATGAGTTCAAAAATGTGCAAACGCACAGCAACAGACTGAGGAAGGAACATTGTGCATTATTTATTGGCTATATCCTAAATAATTAAAGAAACGCTAGTCATTAGTTAAAAATTAAAGCAGGTGAGGGCCTTGCCAGCAGAGGGAGCAGTCATGTCTTCATCAGCTTCCAATCATTTTCCCACCTACCTCAGCTTTTTTCCCAGCAGTCTCCCATCTGGACCTAGTTTTGCCAGCCTGCTCCTGATGACAGCCTATAATTTTATACTCAATAAGGGATTAGTGTAAAATTATTTTAAACTTTATTATTTTTAACCTGCCACTTGATTACAAAAAGAGCTCCATGCTCTGTTTGAGATTTATGTATTAGTAATTATTTATGTAGGCAAGAACTGTGCTTTGACTATCTGTGAATTACATACATTCCATTTAAGGATCATTTAAGGATCTGATGTTGCAGAAAATCAAGCTGTTTCTAAATTGGTAAACATACCACAGTGAATTTTTTCAGTCAAAATGAGAACAAAAGATGCATTTTTTTGGGTCATCATCCTTTTAATCCTGTTTCTATAATGAACAATTCCCAACAAGAATATTAAAGATTTCCTTAAGTCACGCAGTTTGAAATACATGCTGTTCAGCAATTTTGTTATGATTTTCAAATACAGAATGAAAAACAGATTCAAAATGTGGTTGTTAGATGAGCCGAGTTAAAATTTTGCATGCATATTTTATAGCTTGCTATGAACAACTTGTAGCACAGGATTCTTGTTTTTAAAAAATCTGTTCAAAGTCGCAGTGTCAATATTACATTTTCCAGACAATTAGCAAAATATAAATAACATACAGTCGTTTCCATCAAATGCCTTTCTATAGTATAGATGAACAATTGCACTACTTAAATTCACTGTATGTGAAATATATTCAGTGTAGAGACAGAGTTTAGAAGATAGCATATTATTAGCATACTAAAACTGTGTAATAGGAAATCTACTGAAGTTATGCAATCATCGACTTCATCAGCACTCCATGCAGGTGCAGGGGGCTGCTCATGCAGAGCTTATTGCATGTTCAGAGCCATAGTTTATAAATGGGGGCAAAAATTTGTTCTCTCTCTGAAGAGAACTAATGAGTTCTGTGCATTGTGCTTAATAGGAAGTTGCATAGTCTAGCACATAGGGCACCAGACATGGAATCAAGAAACCCAAGTTCTGTTCCCAGCGCTCCCATTGACTGGCTCCATGGCTTTGACAAGTCACTTGACTTCTTTCTGCTTGTTTACTTATCTGTAAAATTAGGCTTCTGGTGCTAACCTGCCTTTGTAAAGCACTTTAAGATCAACGGATGAAAAGTCTTATGTAAATAGATTTTATATGCTGAAATAGTAACTTTATTTGTCTTGTTGAGCGCCCTATCATACGAATGTACTGTACAGATAGATCCCTGTATTTCACCAATAGCTTTTGGCACGTGAAATAAGAAGGAAGAAGAAAACCAAAGCTGAAACCAGTCAGTTTGAACTCAAAGTGTGTGTATGTTTCTATGCCATGTATGTAGGGCAAACAAGAAAGTCACTCGCCTTTCATAGCAGCTGTGAAGTTGTGATCAGTGGAACTGTTTTGAATAGTGAACTGGCTAACTAACAAGGATTCTCTATGCCCAGTACCAGAGTAGGGGTTTCCCGTCGTTCAGAGCTTTCATCTTGACATTGAAGAGATCAGCTACTACTGGTTTAGTCTCATTAGTCCTGCTGAAGTAGAACCAGAGTGTAAGGGAGAAAGCATACTCATACTACCTTCTCAAACCAAGTTTGGATCAGTCCCTCAGGAAATTATAAAGCTATTGGGTGACGTCAATGCCATTACATACCAAATGAATTCCTGTCTCTCCTGATTGGTGAAAATCTTTGAAGGATGTCTGGATCTGTTACTGATAATATCAAAGCTAGTTAATGATCCCTTGACAGAGGGCAATGTACTTGTAACTCTTAAATAGGTTCAAGAACGATCCCAGAAATTGTCATCTATTCTTAAACTTCTCTTTCCTGCATAGGATTATTGAGAAGGCGGTGATGGTAAAACTCTAACAGTGACGTCCACCTATATAGTTCACACTGGTTTTAAGGTATAGTGATGGTTAGCTCTTCCTCTTCCCCAAGTGTTCTCAGCTGCAGAATCGTGAAGTGATATCCTGAATTTTTGTTGCCTTTCTTACTCAAAATCTATGTAAGACTACTGGGTGAGAGACTCATGCTCTACAAACTCAAGTGCCATCAATATATAGATGTCCCCTGGTTCTACACGTCTTGCAGGTCTGGACTTCTTCTGTAGTTCCTTTCATTGTGTGATGATTGGATGAAGGGAAACTACTAGACTATTCATTACTTCTGAATGCCCAGAGAGCAGCAGAAGCTATAAATGCCTCTATTATCTTCAGCTGGACTTTTGATTGACCATTTTTCCTGAAATGCAAGCTTACTGAAAGTGATACATGCCATTGTCATCTCCAGAATGGACTACTGTACTATATGTAGGGCTGACCCTAAAGGACCTTGAAAGTTGCAGTTGGCACAGTATGCAGAAGCTTGCCAAATGAGCAAGATTCAGGAACAGGAACACATCTGTTCTCCCTACACTATGTGTGCTCCACACTCTGAGACAGATGCCAATTCAATTCTGTTTCTGTTTCAAGGTCTTTATATTTTATAGTTGAGGCTGTGTTAGGATCTTAAGTGGATAAGGCCCTGATAGCTCAGTGATTGCTTTTTTTTAGCTCCTCTCCTTGCCACATCTGCTTGTGCTGAGGTGGAACTCTGGAATATAGACAAGGTTTGAAGGTTTTGGTGCAAGTTCTGTGATTATGGAACTCCCACTAGAGATGGGGCTAGGCCCTAAATTTCACCACCTTTTAAAGCAAGTTGTAAAACTCAACTGCTAATGTGGATGTTTCCCAAAATAACTTAGTCAGATATGCCTGACACACTTCTGCTGGAAATTAATCACCAGATCTACTCACTATAAGGAAGCTGTGGAGGTCTTCCTTCTAGAAGATAACTAAAATATTTTTAATATTGTAGGGTTTTCAGAGTCTATGATGGTGCAGGTTATAACAATATATATAGCAATATAAATAGGCCCTGACAACTCATATTCACCAAAGATCCCGTGACACATTCAGTAGGAGATGGGTGTTTTAATTCTGATCTCCTAGCTAAATTTTTACTTCGGATATATCCAGTATTTTCAATTATGGTATTAACCCGTTACTGCTAATGTGCACTGTTAGTGTTAATGTGCACTACTGAATTCAATTCTGTTTCCTATCACAGACGTGGCTGCATTTCAGTGGTATGTGAAAATATATTTCCTTGTCTACCTCACGTGGGTGTTGTCACAGTTAACTAATATTTTTTTGTAAAGCACATTGCTCTACAGATGAAAGATATTATATACATGTAAGGTAAGGTATTAAAATTAATAACATCATTATTAAAAGAAGCGCTAACAGAATAATACAAAAACAAAATTCATAATTAATACTACTCTTATGCCTTGATCAAATGATACCTTCCACATTCCCTTACCATTTTTGATGAACATATCTAATGTGTTTAGGTGTGTGAGTTTTTACTATAAGTATTCTTGCTTTTCTTTTCTTCTGTTGGGCACATGAAATTATTTGAAAACTATTCATAGTATGATTGTAAACCAGTATAAACTTGACATGAGTGCAAACAAAAATTAGGGAACATATGAACAATAAGTAAGGCCTTTGCCATCAGATCCATGTCAGTAGTCCCCTACACCTGGTCATAATCCTAGAGAAGGCAGTGTAGGGCTCTTCACAAGATGGCGGTCTGCATCAAATTGCTGAGTTAGGGCCTAAATCTAGTATGTTCATTTCAGAAGGCCACACAGATTTGTGGAAATCCCCTGGAATATATTTTTCAGGGCTTCTGCCATTTACCAGCTGTTGTAGAGTTGCTTAATCCATTTGATAAATAGATTTTTACATATCAGTGGCCTGATCCCAAATTCTTTCTGCATCAAAAATGCAGAAAGAAGTTAGTAGGAATTTTGGATCTCCAAGCACTGCAAGAAATGCAAATTCAGCTTTAAAACAAAATAAATGCAGCATTTGTACTTGCTACAATTTTTAATTATAGTTAATATACTTATTTAAAATAGACCACTTTAAAAATTTCTCTTATTTCATGGATTTATAAATGGTAAAACAAGTATTGTCTCGTTATAAAATTAGTACCAAAATCTAACCTCTAATTGAAAAATAGCCTTGTTTTCTCTTTTCTATTGGAAAATAGCCAAGTGATAGCTCAGGGAGGGGAAACTTTTAAAAGCATTCTTTAATTTTTATTGATGATCTAAATTATATGGGTAATTTTATGATTTTTAGTAGCGGTAATTAATAACAAATGGAGATAAATAATTTAGTTGTTTAAGTATTAATAATTTATCCTTTCGATTCAGCTGTACTTTGGGGATTAAGCAGTAATGACAAGTGGTAAGTGCTGATATATCATGCAGGTATTACCATATTATTGCACACATAACCTTTCAGAAAATGTCAAGATTTATTTATTCTAAGGATTACACCGAGCTTGTTTTTCTTACTGCCCTAACTTAGGTTACAACTGCTATAGTATCACTAGTTAATTCAGCTCCATGACAGAGAAGGTAAGGCATGAGAAGTAAACACATGATTGTAATAGTCATAGTCTACTTTGGATGCTGTGCTAAAAGCTTAGGGAAAGTACATCTAAATCTGCTTTTAGTTCAAAAGTCAAACACTAATTATTTTTGCCTAACCTAGCCCCGTCTGATTTATTTCTGTACCTTTCATATCCTTTTCTGTAAAGGGTCAGGATTTTAAAGAATCACCTATTGGTGATGGCAGAAATCCATACAACTACAGATTTAACTACTATGGAGACCTACAATGGCTTACACGTCCATTATCAAATAATGCCTGTTCAGCTACAAACTTTTATGGGAGTATCCCCAATCTGTGGGGATAATAACTAGTATTCCTTTGCTTGTTATGCTGAAATCTACCAACTAAATACCATGGACAAAAGCAGCTAAAATGTAAATGTTGAATGATTGAAAGTTTCGTACTCTTATCCAAGGCTATGCTGCATATGAACTGTATGTTAATTCATTGTTTTAAATAGTTTTGTACATCCATTTCTAATTATTCTGTGGTTTCTTTAATTAACCTACGTAGATAATGAAACACTTTTTAAACTTTTTTTAATTTGATTTTGATTCAATATATACACCCTGTATCATGATTTAAAGAAACTTAATGTTGGGGTAACTGCAATGTCTTTCAGCGGAGTGACCACCAAATGAAGTCCCTCTCACCAAAGAACACTTCTAACCTTTGTTTGGAAAGAGACATAGTATTCCAGTCCTTAATTTCAAATGGAGCATAGAATTCAATGTCAAAAATTATCTTCATACAAAGATCATAATGAAAATTTAAGTTTCTGAATATCTTTAACTTTGTAAATTTAAAGTTGTCACAATGCAGTTAAGTAGGCTTCATGACACATCTATAATGTGAATTACTAATGTTCCTGTTTAAATGTATAACTTTATGTATAAATCCAGTGTAGAAAAGCTGATGTTACTTTAAGAAGCTTAATTTTTTAGTTTTCACCTATGTTCAATCAGTGCAATACAAAGAATGAGAATTTAAAATAATGTATTGCATTCCGTTTTCCTGGTTTTTAATTTCTTTTAAAATGGGAAAGTACAAAGCAAAACATAGGTTTGTGCTGTCTGGAACTGATGGCTATTTGGAACCTGGGAAATGTTTGACTTCTGGAAGGAAGGTTGAGGCTCATAATGAGAAGGGAACTAGTAGGCTTTGCAAACTAGGGGTAGCAAAGTGGGTCAAAGTAGTTGATTTTCTCTAAGTAGTTAATCCTGATGAACCAGGATTGCTTGAACTTTTTTTTTTGGTAGGTGAGGGGGTGATTCCAGAAGTCTATAGTCCCATGAAAATAATGTGCATATGCAAACTCAACATATATGGCCCTATATATTTATATGGCAGTAGAATTCCATATATGCTTATGGTCCATACATCATTTTAATTCATCCCCAATTTCTTGAAAAATATTTCTTTAAAAAATAAACATACAGAGTGACTGAGGACTACATAAATGCCAAGAATGAAGGAATATGACAAAGCAACTTTGGAATTGTCTGAGAAGAAAAAAATCCTATAAGTTACAGTATATTTTGTTCACACTCATATTTAATAATGACTAAATGGATTTTCTTCAGATTTAAAACAAAAAACACCTCCCCCCCCCCACATATTTGGCTTGAGACCAAGCATTACAAATTTCAGTCGAGAAGAGAATTTCTGGCTGCAGTTATGATTAGAAACTAGAGTAGAATGGAATACCCATTCACTATAGGATTGCTACCTTGTTGCTATAATAATTACATTTTGGCTGAAGTAACTAATTTAGAAAAATTGCAAAGCATCTAGTAAATCAGAGAACTTTCCAGGATTGTTTTATGTAATTTAAAACAATGCCTCTCCTAGTTGCCAGCAAACTAGTTTCCTGATTCTCTTCTGTCCTGGCTCCATTCCTAGCCATGCCATGGCTCATCTCCAGACCTGCCAAGTTTCCGCCAGAAGCTGGTGGGAGATTTGTATAGGGTTGAAGGAAGATTTGGAGCTCTGTTAAATTTTCAAGCCCAGATGGGACAATGTGGTTTGTGTGTTTTATGTCAGCATGCCATACATCACAACTATCTGTGTGCTGACATAAGCATTGATTGGACATTAATATGCTGAACTTTGAAAACTGGAGAATATGTGATATAAACAGATCTTTGTCAACAATGCCACAGAAAGAAACATGTTTGTTTTATGACAGTTCTATGCATACAATGTATTCATCCCCCAAACCAGAAGAATGCTTTGGTATATTTTAAAACAAAGCTGACTTGAACAAAAAAGCTCCACTCCAGGAAAGCAAACCTATTCAAGCCAGCACTTGAGCATGAACTTAACTTAGAGCATTTTCTTAAATCCCATTGAAGCCAATCGGACTTAACTATCAACTAAAAGTTAAACATGCTTAAGTGCTGTCCTAAGTAAGCATGGACTTAAACATGTACTTAAATGCTCTCCTGACCGTTCCAAAATGAGTGGCTGTTATTTTTATAATTGCCATTTCTTTGCATGTAGTGGTAGTCTTGCTGATGCCTGAGCATCTTCTGTACCTAAAATAGCTTACCACACCATTTATAACATACAGTTTACCAAAATGAGCATGTAATGGCCTTTGATAACTGTTTTTAGGTATCAGAGTAACAGCTGTGTTAGTCTGTATTCGCAAAAAGAAAAGGAGTACTTGTGGCACCTTAGAGACTAACCAGTTTATTTGAGCATAAGCTTTCGTGAGCTACAGCTCACTTCATCGGATGCATATGCTCACGAAAGCTTATGCTCAAATAAATTGGTTAGTCTCTAAGGTGCCACAAGTACTCCTTTTCTTTTTGTTTTTAGGTATAGTATGATTACGAGTTTATTTCTTCCTTTACTATTAGTTTAGTTTGTATTTGTTAATATCTATGTGGTGTTTTGGGGCAGCTTGGTAATACAATAAAAATAATATTCATAGCCTGCCAAAGAACCTGGTTTAGACAAAATTCTAGAATTTCCAGTGTCTGGGTGCTCAGAGCTCACAGGTCACTACACTTCTACAATTGCTTTTTCTTTTTCTAATTGTCCTGTAGATTAGCACTAGCAAGGGCCTCTGAAATATAGGGTTAATGTATAGCATTATTGCTGGCCAGATAGTAGTGGAGTGGGAAAATGTTCACAAGTTCAGCTGTAATTTTGTAGTAGTATGTGTCATTAGGGTGTGATGTAATAATGGTGTGAGTAAGACATGCAGTCAAACTTCTTTATCGTAGTGCAAATGATTGCTTAGAATTTCCTTCTAACCAGTAAGACACAGTACAACAGCAAATTACCCTTCACCATGAAATGACTTCACAGAGGTCTGGCTCCATGTGAAAACAGGCTATGCTGGCCCTACACAAGTGGTGGCTTTGAAAGGTCAGCAATCCACAGGTACATGGGGAGGGGCATTATGGGATTGGTGAGTTTAGTCCTGCTACCCCAAACAGATTGGCCTGAGTGGAGCAGGAATAGGTTATTTTTGGGGTGAGATAAACGTGGTTTTCAGACACTTTCCTACCAACCTTAAGAAGAAACATTCACCTTCCCCATGTGTTTTGCAGGTGTCTCAATAGTCAAGTAGTAGGCTATTATGTTGTTAAATATGGTATTTTGAGGGATATTGGGTTTTATATTTTATATTTTTTTAAATTAAAACCCCTATATATTGCCGTGTAATGTGCTTTATCTGTGATTGTATCAATGTATTTAGATCTACTTTTGTTTAAATATTGGATGTAAATCATTGTTTGCATTTGGGAATTTTCTGATATACAATATCAAATCTTTGTATAGCTGATAATCTCACATAATGGTGATATTTACAATAGCCCTTTCTCCCTAAGTGAAGGGCACATGATTAAGAAAGAGAATCAGGATATGGAAAAGGCTTTAGAATCAGATGATGGCCTAATTCCTCCTACCTGAAATGGGTATTTGGGGGTAATTATTTGGGCCTGGTACTTTCTGAAAATAAGGTGGGTATGGCATGTGTACACAGCTATCAAGGACAGAGTATAAAAACTCTGGGGACTGCTTTAAGATAAGCACATTGATTAAGTTGAAGCATTCTGCTTTTCACCATAATTTTATCATATTTTACTGCTCATCATACAGTGGTATCTACAAAGAATCTCTTAAGCACATTTTGTTCTTCAGTTTAATATGGAGGTTTCCATTCTGGTATCCAATATGCATATTTCTCTGTCTTGTAAAATTCAGTATTGCATTAATGTGCAAACAGAGAACATCCTGATTTTAGGATACATGTGACGATACACTCTCAGATATCGGAGGAGATTTAAGCCCAAAATATCACTACTAAACCGAAAATATATCGAGAAATGGAAATAGGTACTACTGTTTTTTGGATTTATATGTTCCACAGTGTACTTTCTGATTCAGAAGAAAAACAAAAATGATTGGAAAAATATTTTGCTTATTATTAATGATATTCTTTATCTTTTTATACTATTCTAAAACATGTAATCAAGTAATGCATTTTGGAAAATACTGCAGTATCGTGTTTTAATACATTTTTCAGTTGATGAGGTTTTCAAAGGGACAAGTGGTAGTTGAAAGTCAATGAAAGTTAGCTGCCTAATGCTATGTATGCCTTTGAAAATCTTTCTAAATATGAATAAATGCATAAATCAAAATGAAGATTTAGAAAAAGTATGGAATTTAGTTCTGAGTCAGCTCTCTCTCCATATCATCTTAGTTGTTTTCCCTTAGATGCAGGTTACTAGAAGCTTTTTTAGTTTCTGGTTATTTCTAGGTATTGATGACCTATTTTCACTTCAGTTTGTCATTAGAAGACAGACTTACTACTCTCAGAACATTAATTATCTTTTTCATCACAGAGGATGTATATTTTGTTTCCATGTTTTACAGAATAAAGCAATTATGGAACGTGTAACAAACTTGTCAGATACGGTAGTTGGTCTTGAATCATTTATTGGCTCTGAGAGAGAAACCAATCCATTATACAAGGATTACCAGGGTAAGTTCCATCTTTAGCAATGCAAAAAGTCTGCATGGAGTGCTTCTAGGGCACTTAGCATCTTACTCTCCTATTGGAGTATCTACTATAAAGTAGCATTTGATTTCATTTTGGAATATACCTCTTAAATGTTACTCCTTGCTAACCAATCTTGAGTTAGGCAATTTTTCAGTAAAGTGCATGAAGGCTGCAAAGGAAACATGGCAACTCCTTGCATGTTGTCAAGCCATATTACTGAGGCATGGCTCAATCAGATGTACATCTCAACAGGCAGGCTTTGGGGAATTCACATGCAGGGGAGGCTTGGCAATCATCTGACCAGTGAGCTGAACTTGTCATGAAATCAATATTTCTGATCTGCCAAGTTTTAAATAGAGAACGTGAAAAAACATGATATATTTAAGCGAATGAAGTACTAAATGATGCAGTATGCAAAACTTTGTGTTTGAAGATGATGATTTACTGTTTACTGTTTTTAATTATGGCGGTTCTTCCTTCAAAGGTATTGAGTATGGAAATGAGTGAAAGTAAAAATAAATATGAAACTAATTATTGTACAGAAACTTATTATTCCACCCAGTCTTTCTGGTGACTTATTTTCAACATGTGTAACAGTGTTTAATCATTGGGTTCAGTTAACAAAGATTTTATAAAAGTTTGGGTAGCAGAACTATTTAAATTCTGAAAGATTAGAAGATATGCATAGCCTAAGCAGTGAATAACAAACAGTTTTAGCTAATCCAGAGTGGTGATCTGTGTGCGCATAAATTACCGCTATTATTATTGTGATACTACTGTAGTTCCATGGAAACCTCTAGTCTAAAGACTGAACTGCTTATTTGAAGCCTGCTGTAAGCATGTGAAAATGTGGCAATGTTTTTCCATGCTAGAGCACAGAAAATGAAGCAGAAATGGTATTGAAGAACACTTCATACTACTGTATGTGTTCAGGCTGCAGTTTCATAAATCAGAGCAAACCTTTTTTTAAAAGAAAGAAAAGAAAAGAATGTACATTTGATTATTAGAAAAGAGTGGCTGAAAAAATGAACAAAAGCTACTGCAAAAATAATTTGCCTATTGTATAGGCCCTATGTGGCATTTTTGCATTCTAATACAGTTCTGTTAATTTAATATAATAGAATTTATCTTAATAGTGAAGGAGGTCTTTAAGAAAATATATGCCTTTCCTATCCTGTATTTCCTTTAAGAACTCATGTTAAATACGTTTTGGTTTTTTGTCCCAATAAATAATACTAAACATAAAAGCTTTACTGGTTTTTATTTTCTTATAGGTGCTCTTTATCTAAAATCCTAAAAATTGATCAGATTTTGTACGATTGAAATTTTTCCAATGGTTTAGGGATGTGGTTTCTTTTCCTGAAAATTTCTTTGTAAAAGATGCATTATTCGCTGCAGATAACACAAGGCTCTGCCTATAGACAAAGTTCAATAGAATGTTTTGATGACATTGCTGCATTTATGAATAAATCCTAAATTTATTATTTAGTTTTAAAGCCTACAGTTTTGCATGAAACTTGTGAAAAGTAAGTAAAGATTGAAGATGGTGCAGATATCCCTTTATTAAATGTGTATAATTATATTTTACAGCTCTGTTTGTGGTGGAGCTGCTCTACCTGTACATTATGGTCACATTTTGAACTATGTAAATAATTCTTAGAATTCAGTGAATGGAAAAAGAGGTTTTTGATTATTTTTATAACATTTTCCCAAGGATTTAGAAGACCTTTTTAAATAGGATAGTATTTGTAAAACTCTATTTAAAAGTGTATGAAACTTTTCCTCTTTATCTTCTGTAATTCCACTTAACAAAAAGTAAAAATTTGAAAAATACCCCACACTGGTCTTAATTTATTTCCTCGCTGTAGCCATTTTCAAGCGATAGAGCTCTTCTAAATTAATGTAATATTGAATTTGCCTCTGCAATGTTTTCATGTAGACACCTTGAATTTGTGAATATCAAATGTAGGCCAGTAATTGAGAGCATTGTAGAATATTCTTAGTTTTCAACTGTGGAAAATGACCCCTAGGTTGTTCAGACACTGTATTAGGCTGAACAAAAACCATCCAGCGTCCTTGTCAGAAAAAATCAGTTTGAGTTTCAACTGACGGAATGCAGAGCTAGCAGTGTACCTAGTGTTATAAAAAATCAGAACAGCTATGTAAAGGTCTTACATGTAGAAAATTCATTTTTGTAGGGATGATGTAGGGGTTAAAATTTATCAAAGACTGTGCTCTAAAATGCTGTGTACCACAACACTTTTAGAAGGTGCAAAATTAAATACTTTTCATTACAGCTTCACTGGTTATCAGTAACCCATAAGCCTTGTTTTGCTGGCTGCTTACTGGTGCATTTAATAAAATAAAGATCACTCAGTGGTGCCGTGGGCAGCATGCAAGGTGATAGCCATATTTGCTTACTGTAAATACAAGAGAAAATCACACACAAACCGGCTGTAGTTTTGACAAGTATTAAGATCCCTCTTTACATCTGTACTTCTGTACCAAAGTGCAATTAGTTTTCCTCGCACAAGGATTTCTGTTTATCTTATTCTGCTTGATTACATGAGTATAATCGCACCGTTTGCTTCATTGCTCCTGGTAGTAAGCTGCAGTTTAAAAAGGGGAGGATGAGTGTGTGTAAATATACAGAATTCTGCTGTAAGACTCTTTAATTTATGCATCTGGATGACAGCATTTTCTTACATTTTTTCCTCCTTTTACTTTTCCTTTCCACAAGGTTTGATTCATGTGCACCAGATTCCTCGGCTTAATAGCTTGATCTGTGATGTGTCAGGCACGAAGGACCTTGCTTTTAGATTAAAAAGGAAGCTGTTCACCATTGAGGTAAGAGAAACCGTTTTGTTTCACTATTTAGAACCCGAAAGGTGGAGCTAATTCCTATCTTTTAGTTTTGTGAAATACTTTAACTTTTGTTAATGTTCATTTAATTGTGGTTCACCTATTTAGAACGGTTTTATAAAATATTACTTTTAATATGTAGTCAAATTAAAGATGTCTCTCTAGCTGTACCAAATCAGATTATGCATAAACAGTTTATTTTGTTTTAAAATGTACATAGGAAGTAGGCCACAACCGTCAGTAACAAAGCATAACATGCGTATTTCTGAGGATGTCAGGAGCATGTTTAATTAAATGTTAATGACTTACTCTTACTTGTGTTAGTGAGTGGGAAAATAGCTACATGTTGTTACCCAGTTGAGGGACTTTTATGTATAATGCTGCCTAAAATTGTGTGTAGCATGAGGGATAAGTGTCCTTATCAGTATTCAGAAACCATTTTCTTTGCATTACTGAAATCACCCTTAGCTCTTTTATGTCGTTTTAAACGCAGTATCACTTACACTAATGTCCTTTAGTAAATTTTCTACTAAATTTAAACTTTTTTCCTCTGACCTTTATACAGACGGTCCTGATGGAAGGGAGTAATACAAAAGATGTATTTCATTTTAATCTTGCTAAAGAGCAAATGAACGTAGAACTATTAAGCAATTAGAGTTGATGTATTTATTAATTAACTAAATGTTCAGAGAAGGGAGATGGCTTTTTGGATAATATGATAGTCATTGGTACAGTCTGAGCATTTTTTTTTTAACAAAGACATAAAACAGCCAAGCAGTCCTGACAAACCATTTTGTTTAATCTCTTTTCAAATGAAAAGCTCTTAAGCAAGCCACTTGTCTTAACTGCTTGAAACCATAAAAGAGAGAATTGCCACCAATAAATTAGCATATTTTTAACTTCATCTCCAAATGATGGTCAATGTGGTTTGGCACTGCTTTGGTGTTTGGGACTTCACCCTTAAGTGACCACTTTGGCCCTTATTTGACCCTCTGCCCTCTTTAGCTGGCCACTTGATAAGGTAACTTAAGGGTTCTCGCCCTTTTTTTTTTTTTTTTTTTTTTTTTTTTTTTGCTTTCTCTTCACAATTGTAAGTAGCCCTAACCTATAAATCATTGAAAGGGCCCTATCAAGTGACAAATTAAGGAGCCCTCCTCCTAATTAATGGTCATCAATGTCCTTAATTATCTAATCCTATTGAGAATAGTTAATAGTTAATCGGTCAGCCAGTTCTTCATTCTGGTCATCCCTGCATGATAGCTAGAAGTTTCTCAACTGGAGATACTCCCTTCAAAAGCCACTTAAAGCCAAATGCACGAAGGAGACTGGGGGGAAGGGGGGTTTAAAGGTGATTCCTTTTCAATTTTTTCCCCCACTTCTCAGAGAATACAGTTAAAGGAATAAAGCACCGTAGTGGTTTAGACCATTTTAACATAATTTCACTTTATCAAAAGACTATTACGTTTTTTGAATCAGTACTAGATTCATGCCAGGTTTTAGACAGAAGTTGTAATTCTTTTCAGTAACACAAGCAAATATGCACCATTATTTTCTACTATATTAAATTCACATTTACTTTATCTGTGAATTGAAATATTTTGAATTTTTCTCGCCTGGATCAGAAGATGATTCTTCTGTCCACAAGATCTAAGGTTACCACTTTCTATTGCTGTAAAAACCAAATCAGGAGGGGAATTTCATTAGCCAAGGGACAAAAGAGTTTGAATCAGGGGTGTTATGGAACCCTTGGAAAAAAAAACTGTTGCTGTAGAGATGGGTAGATGACCCACTTGAATAATTTCAACCCTCATTGTTAAGATAGGGGCCCCTTTTGAATAATTTCAGTTCTTGGTGGGGATAAACTTTTTGCAAACCAAGTTGAGGCAAGTCAGTCCTCTTTGAACAACTTTGATCATTATTCTACTGTGATATGCCTCTACCCATTTCACCAAACTACAATCCATATAAGCTTCTCTTCTTCCCTATATTAGAAGGAGCTGGCCAAGCACAGCTTGACTGACCAGGGTAGCTTTGGAAGGCAAGGCACTTTTGAAAAAGAAAAAAATAAATTGATGAAAAAAGTAGGATCTGGATAGAATCACTCAAAACTGGATACTACAGTTAAAATGTAATGTGTCAGCAGTCAATTCCAAATCCTTTGGCAAAAACAAAAGGTAGCAAACAATGTGCTTTACAATCAATATTGCAGTTTTACAAAAACAAAATAAACTTTAAAGAGTTAAGGACATTTGTAGAGTCTAGTTTGGGAGAATTAGAAATGAGGATATATATTTAAATACGTTACAGTTTTAGACAATATGAAAGAAGCTGTGTAAAGTATGTTAAACATATCTGGGAAGGTGGTGTTGAACTCTACCTGAGCATATCTTTTTAGAATCAGATTATAAATGCTGAGGTAGGGAAGTACAACATGTGACTTGTGACAAAATTGGTTCAAGGAAGTTTTCATCACTAGACTACTGCTTCTCAAGTGGCAACATTTGTAATGTGTGCAGTGAAGGAGGCCCCTTTATCTCCTCAAAAAAGCTGTCCAACTTCCTATTTCATCACAGTGTCAACTTTTAAAGCCACTAATGGGTCACAGACTTGCTTTTCACATCAATAAATTTAACTACCTATAGTTTGGCCCTCAATAAAAAGGCTTAGATGTCACAAATTTTTAATAGAATTAATTATTTCTAAGAGGATAGTAACACTTTGTACAGCTTACTACAGTTAGCATTGTTAAAGTTTTTGTATATGAAAATTTACCTAAGATAATGAATAGTCTTTTATGAGTTTCTGGTTTTTGTAAAAAATACATGGATTAAAAAGTATTCCATGGGGGGAGTACTTTTTTGTGTTGAAGATTGATACATTTGTTCACCTTTTAAAATACATACTCTGAGTGTTCTTACGGATTTACATGTTCCATTTTAAAAATATTTAGCTTAACTATTTGCAGGAAAACTTAGCTATATTTGATAAGAGTTAGAACAGTTGTACTTATCTTTCCCCAAAACCTTTACTTGTTGTCATATTTAAACATGGCAAAGTAGACATATCTAATGTGCATACCACTTTAAAGGACAAAATTTTGAAGTTAGCCTGTCTAATCCTATTTCTTCCCACTTTGGAATCTTAATTAGAAGGAGATAAAAACCATCATTTGACTAAATTATTGTCTTGAATCTGTAGCAAAAGGTATAATCCGCAATTGGGCCAATTAGTGTACCCCATAGTTAGCTATGCTGAGGCAGGCAACTTGATTAGATCTGACACCAGCCTAGTTCCCACTGTTGTTTTGCCAGGTATGATGGTCAGACTTCAAAGGGCTTGAGGCATCAGCAGGGCAAGGTTTGGAGGCCAGCTTAGGTCCGGTCGTTAATCTCTCTGCTAAAACCACAGCAGCCCTCGCACAAAACAAGCTTACACGACATAATCATGCGGTATTAAAGTTTAGGTTGAGTCATGCCAATTTGCCTTTGATTTTCTGATGATTGACTAAAAGATGGCTACATGACTAGACACACACTAAAAGTTTACTCATTAGGTAAGTTCCCCAAATATTTGAAATATTTTTTGATTTCTCAGTTAAATGATATGACAACCTTATTCATCTTAATTAAACTTTCCAGGATAGTGTTTGAATTACCATTTTTTTGTGTATAACTGAGTGTAACTTGTATCAGCATTTGTTAGATTTTCACATATAACATGCCTCTCACCTTCATCATAGTTTTTCTTGGTGTAACCACTTCCTTGTCATTCTAAAAGCCTGTTATACCAAAAATATTAAAGAAAACTGTTTCTAAATGATAAGCTTTTGAAATCCTACAGACCTTTAAGGAAACTTTTTTTCTTACAGTCATTTATGTTCGCTTACATTTATTCACATAAAGGGAATTTCTTCATAATTTTTTTCCACTTAAATGTTGAGTAAAGTGCTCTTCTACCAATGTGATTACATAAGTGTTCCTTTCTTTTGCATTCTGATTTGTTGAAATATTGTGGTAATAGTGACATGTTTCCATTCTGAGAAAAGCCTAGGGCTGCTTTAGTATTATTCCAAATGATTGAAATTGCCATCTTGCTGACTTTCCCTTAGGCGGCTTAAGGCCTGTTTACTTTAGTATTTATTTTGCATGTTCCCTCTGTGTTTGGCTGGCAGGACATCATTACCTTGTTTAATAAGACAGTTGGAATAAGATTCTTATTCTTTTGTTATTGTGTGGTGGTCATAAACTCCTACTATTATATGGTTAAAGTTAATCATTTAAGAAATTCAGAGAAATGTTTAGAGTTGAGAAACTTCATGAAAATAATCTTTTAAATTACTACTGTTTTGTTATACACCTGATATATTTTTAAAGTCTTCAGACAATGGCCATTTATTAGATTTACAAGATAATTTTTGTTCCTTTTTTGTGCAAATTTTGTCTAAGAATATCTACAATTGTTGTGGAAAAAACAGACTTTTATTAGTTGCAAACACTCTGTATTCAGACCTGTACAAATAAGAAAAAAAATTAATAGCTTTAAAGGATGTATAGTGCCTGCACAAGCTAGAGGATAAACTTTAGATCCTGTGTGCAAAAGACAATTCTGTTTGAAGCCCAGTATCATAGCCGTGCTACAGTTCCACATATAGCCTAATAGTAGTGAGTTTCCTGAACTCAGGGGTCACACCACTCAAAGGTGTTCCGTGAGGGAAAGAGAGGAAAATATAGAAAAGAATTAGAATTAGAGTACTCTTGTGGCAGTAAAGTAGCTACTATCTCAATGGCAGGCATTTACAGACTGTTCTCTGAAGCACTCGGCATCAGTTGTGCATTCTTTTAATGTCATATCCATTGCTGCCAAAGGAAAAAGTTATGAATTTAGGAGAGAGTCTAGAAAAGTGTGTGTGTGTAATAAATATGTCAGTTCCCTACACCAATCAAAATAATGGGCTTTCTTTTTTCACCACCTAAGGAAGTTTTATATTATTAGAGGTGAGATGATTTCCAAAACTGGCTAGCTCTTCCAGGTGTCAGTTGTAAATACATAGTCACTTCAGTGTATGTTACATATCCGTTAATTATGTTAGGAAAGTTGTAACGTGGTGGAGTTTTCAAGTTACCATGAAACACTGCTTTTGAGGGTCTCTTCTTGAATCCCCATACTTTAACCTTTTTGCTGTGTTCTCCTCTCCCCCTTTTTTTCCTAGACATGTGCTGGGTTGTCCCAGAGTGACATCTTCATTTAACCAGAAGGGATTGCTGAAAGCCAAACCAAAGCCATTTCCCTTCCTCAGGAGCTGTGTCCTGTAGCACTCCCAATTTCTGCTAGCCCAGGAATGAAGGGATGAGCTCAAGACCTGAACTCTGAGCCTCAGCATGCCTGCACTCTGACAGACCACTATATTGCTGAACCAGGCACCCTAAAATATTTTGCAGTTGTCATTATCATAAATGCATTGAGAACAGTGATGACTGCATATTGACTCAGGAGGATCATATTGCCAAGCTCTTTTTGCTGATGTGAAAAATTAATCTTGTCATCAGCATATATGGCGAATATCTATGTATGTACAGAGAGATGTACATCTTTGAATAATAAAGTTATCTGAAAGTAAAATTATATATATATATTATATACATAAATCTACATCTGTTTGAATAGTTATATCATCTATTCCTAAGCTTCTTTCTCCAAGAAATTCTCCACTCAGAGCAGCCTTCACTGATGATCATCTCAATTCTGATTGTTTTTCACTTTTTTTATAAAGGTGCATTATTTTCCATTTTATCAATGCAAATGAAATTAATGAAAATGATTTCAGGCAACATTTTTAAAGAAAACAGACCATAAACTGTGTAAGTATAAGAACGGTTAGAAGCCAGAACATAATCACTTATTGGAATCTTAGTCAAGTTATAGTTTCCTCAGTATTGATCAAAAAGACTCAACTATATTCCTGTTTATTGGGATGAACTTCTGGCAGGTATAAGTCCTATATACAGTACACTGCATATACAATCATGTTGCGGGATCCAGTTTCCATATAAACAAGACATCCCTCCCTGTGTTTTAAAGATTGCGCTAAAGTATTAGTATGATTCTTAAAACATATTGAGGTCTCATTACACCTCAAAATGGAAGCTGACATTTCTTTGACTGGAGGACAACCATGTTGTAACTTGATCCTTTTACATGGATGTACTTTTAGTGTAGACAGCACTTCACTTAAATTTTTGGTCAAAATAACGAGGCTATGAGGTTCTTGAGTGTTTCAGAAAACATTGCTCTTTGATTTACTAATGATATAAAGCTTGGGTAGTGGCTGCAATCTAGGGGCTTGATTCCCCTTTGGAAGCATGTAGGCTTGGGGGAATCACTTGAAAGATAGTGGCTGTTCTGCATGCTTCCTCCCTGTTCTTGAACTGCTCCCTGCCTTCTCCTGAACATCACACAGTTGAGATTCCACTTCAGCTCAGAGGCTGGAAGGTGGCAGAAACAAGGAGCTCTGGCTATACACCATGTGAAGAAAATACTATAGTAAATTGTAATGGAGATTAAGGGTAGTCCAACCAGAATTGCTCCAAATTGATGCACCTGCCCATTTTCTCCCACTGCAATAATTAAGATAGGTATTCATTTTCTTTTTAGAAACGTAGATGGAAAGAGGGTAAGCATAATAGCATTGAAATTTTCTTCACATAAAATTAAATGTTACCTTTCTTAAACAAGAGATCCTAATCAAAATTTATACCCTCATAACTCCATGTTCCATTCTACGTTATTTCATCTAGTAGCCAGTTCAGGTTCTTTTTACCTGATATAGTGTACTTCACTGAATTGTTTTGTCAGATGCTGTCAAGCCAACCTACCATTGTTAAAGAAAATCAAACTAAATCATTTTGGCATGAGCCTTCCAGGAATAAGGCACAGAATATGAAGGGTTTGATGACATCAAGGATTTGATTTCAATATTGTAAAAGACTGCCTGTCAAAAATGTATTACATTCTTTCAGATAATTTCAATAAATAAATGGGTTTAAAATTCTGACAGTACACTTTAGGTAAGGTTTTGGGTTATTATTTTAAAATTATCATTACTTT
Source organism: Natator depressus (assembly GCF_965152275.1). Taxonomy (NCBI): domain Eukaryota; kingdom Metazoa; phylum Chordata; order Testudines; family Cheloniidae; genus Natator; species Natator depressus. Next base: position 41,432,863 of record NC_134239.1, on the reverse strand, counting down.
GGCTAAAATAATACTTGAAATGCAGTTCCTTTTTTAAAAAAAAATCTGAATATTGATAATGTGTAGAAACATGAGAAATCAAGTAATAAGATCTTCATACTGCACTGAATTTAAAACTGAACAATATTATTGCAAAATGAAGTAGAAGATTAAATTCCTGAATCTGAATATACTACTAGACATTTTAGTTTACAAAATTCTGCCAATATTTGTCACCAGTTAATATTAAGTAGTCCTGGCTGATATTGACTGGTCAGTTTGGAGATTGGTGCATGAAGATAATGTAGCAAACATCACCAGAAAACTGAAAAATACTAACTTCTAGATAATGTGTTTAGCTCTGCAGTATACTGTATCTTTCATATTTTAACAGAATTAACTTTCTGTTTATTGACAGGGAGAGAGAATTCCATTAACTTCCTCAATACTTTGACACTTGAAATGTTGTAATGCAATGTTTTTGCAGTTCCTTTTTAATAAGCTGAAGTCTCATTCATTTTTATTTAAATAAGTTATTCTTTTGTTTAGAAATATTGATACCAATTTGTAATGTAGTTGTGTTGCACCACTGGAAGAGCATGAAACAAAGCCATGTGTGTAATTAAAGGTCACTTGGACATATTGTAATGGACTAAGGGTCAGTGCTACGGCATGAAATGCGCTTGTTCAGTCTGTAAATAGATGGGTCCGTTTATCTTGTGTTTCCCATACCAGAAAAGGACATTGACACATTCCCAGTTTATTAATATAAAAAAATACAAATTATGAACAAGTTGACTAGACTAAAAGGTATCTCTTTGATACACATATTGTTAGTAAGAATAGAAAATACCTTATGTATCTAAGGGCATGTCTATCTACACTGGGAGTTATTTTTGAATAGCTATTGCTGATTAAATATGTCTGATTAACACGGTGTGTAGATGCTCTTATTCTGGAAGAAGAGTTCCTTATTCTGAATTAGTGTAATCAAGTGGATTAAGCTTAAGAGTAATAAGGCACTTGCATTATGGAATAAGAGTATGTATACATGGAGTTAGTCAGGAATAATTAATCTTCTTTAAATTCACACCATATCTTATTCCAGACTAACTTTCTTTTGTAGGCAAACTCTTAGTATAACATATATTCCATACAAATGTTTACACTTTAGCATTTCTCTTTAAATCATATGCTTAATAATTTGGGAAATAGTGGAAGACTTCCCTTTCCCTGTTAGTTTAATATTCATTAATATCAGGACCTGACAACCGGCAACAGGCAACCCTATTACTTTTGGAGTGATACCGTCAACAAAGATAGAACTTCAGTAAAATTCTAAAATTTGATTTTAAGCCACACAAAATCGCTGATGAGAAAATATCCTTTTGTGGAAAAACTCAAGGCATTTATTTTAATTCGGGTTCTTTGGAGCTGGCTCATTTGATCCAAACTACCTTCATAACGGGGATGAGGCCAGTGGCTAACCACAGTTTTCTTATAAAGCTTTTCTTCTTGCTTATTTGTATTTTTGAGCCCAAGTCCTGGTGTGGGAGGATAGGTGACTCATCAGGAAGCAATTGAGGGTGGTATTTTCAAAAGCAACTAAGGGAGTTAGGCACCCAGTTCTTATTCTCAATGGGAATTGAGTGCGAGCTCCCTTAGCTACTTATGCAAATTCCATCTCAAAAGTTTAAATGCCTAAATAATATCAATATAGAAGTACAAACTATTATTAATGCCCTTAATACAAGCAACTCTCTTTACAAACAATAATTAATTATGTCTCACCACAGCCCTGTGAGGTAAGGAAGTAGCATTATATCTACATTTTATATATGGGTAAACTTAGGTAAAGGAAGGCTAAGGAATTGTCAGAAGCCTACCAATTGAATATCGGTGGAAGTTGGGTGCTAAACTCCATTAGTCTCCCTTGAAAATCTTGGCCAAAGTTACCATCAATATCTACAATGATATTGCTTTGAGCTGTACAGGAATTCTTTCAGAGAAATGGGTCATAAAAAGATAGTATGGAACTAAATATTTGAGAAGTAAACTCAACAACCTGCAAAGGTACACTTCCCCAAACTGAGGACTGACTATGGGAAAGTACTATTAAAGGATTTGTCAGTTATACAGAATATTGAAGAATTGTTGTAGTTGAAAACTCAGTCACCTGTCAAGGGAAAGAAAAAATAATACTGAGATTTGGGCTAGAAAGGCTTAAAATCAAATGTCCCTAGCACCTGAGTTGGCTATTGTTACACTGTTGACTTAAAATGAATAGTTCCACCTACTTCTTCTTAGTGTATGCGCAACATGCCTCAGGGACACATGACCAGGATTCGTCACCGAATTTGGTCTGCTGGTTGGATCATTAGCTTCCCCGGTTGGGCTGGGTACTGACAAGGAGTGCAGTGTGAACGCTGATCCATGCCCCCCATTCCTCCTACTAAATAAGCAACACCACTTCATTCAGGAAGTCTACTGGAATGGATGGAAGAACACAATCCAATAACTAATATTGCAAAAGAATTTCCCTTACCACTTGCATTAAATGTTGATAACAACCCATTCTGGGAACATAGCTTCAGAATTCCCAGCAGGAGGACTCAGGAAGCCATCAGGGTAGAGTCTTGCTGTCTCAGAATACTAATTACAGCCCTTTTATATAACACTCTTTGGCTTGAAAGATTCCATCACAACAAAGTGGTAGGAAAAACTATACAGTGGAATCATTTCATCCATGACTGGAATACAACCGCCTCTTATGTGAAATGTGACAACTGCTTAAGAGAACACAACAACACTACATAATTGTTTAGGAGAGGTAGTGAATACTTAATCCAACTGAAACTTCAGCAACAATGTAGATATAAAAAATTAAATTCCCATATTGTAATTTGGCCAATATAGAATTTTTTTCATACTGAGTGACTGTAAGTGGTCAGAGACCTCAATTTTTCATCTCGTTAAAATGTGTCTTCTCCCTTAGAACAGTGCTCCTTAATCCTATGCTAATGTGTTATTTTGCTGATTTAGAAGAAAGAGTGCCCCCTATTGAATATCAACATCTCTTCATTCAAAAATACAATAGTATTCTTTGGAGCTTTTTGTGTTAAGGATAGCCTTGACCTTTCTTACCTTGTGAGATTTGACAGAATCACAGCAAAAACTGGTATGACTTCAGGACAGAAAAAAAAAGATGGAGTACTCCATACTATTTTTTTTTAAAAACTGCTTTACAGCCACCATTCAAAAACATTGCTTCTTTACCTAGCATAAATTGTGCAGGGAGAGGCAATATGGAGACAAACTCTATATTCTGGGATTCAACAACTTCAACCAAAAAGTTGTTGGCTAGCAGCAGTAGATCCTCCCATCAATGCAACGGTAAAAGAGACAATAATTAAGGCATGAATAAACATATAACTTATACATTTAGATTTTGGCTACTTCAAGTTTACTGCTATTACTCTCACCTCTATTTTCTGTCTCCCAGTTTGACTTTAAAAAAACAAAAAAAAATTGGTTCGTTTCCTGTATGTTTTAGTGGCAATTTATAAAGGTTGCTTGTTAAGCAATTTAAAGTTAACATTAATCACTTAAGATCAGCTCGTTTTTAATACCTGGCTGTGGGCACACCAGGCCCTTTAAGATGAGACAAAGATTACTTGTTGCATTAAACAGAGGTTGCCTGGCATGCTTGTCCAGTATAACTCTGGGATGTCATCTCTTAACAATGTTAGCTTGAATTTGAATGCTGTCAGCATGTAAAGGTTCAGATCTTCTGTTGGCAACAAACCCCTTCACTTCAGACACTTTGAAGCAGGAAGTGTATGACATGTAACTATCACTTCTAAAAAAATGACTAGGGATTTTGGATGCCCAACTTCTGAGACACCTTTGAATAGTCTGATTTTCAGAAGGTGAGTGCTCAACACTTAATGAAAATCATTCTCTTTAAGGTTCTCTTAACCTTATTATCTGGTTCAGCACCTAAAAATTAAGGCACACAAAATCAATAGTTACTTTTTTTTTTTAATTTTGGCTGTTGTCTGTTTAACCTTCCTTCCTAGACCTCTAGGCTCTTCTCCCCCCACGCACTGGGAGCAGTAGCAGCGCTATCATTAAAGTTGCAAATTAGTTTCCATTAAAAGTGCTGTTTTAATACAGTTAATAACTGCATGAAACATTCACCTTTGGGACTGACTTTTCTGAATGGCAGAGCTCTGTCCAAATAAGATTTATTTATTTTAAGTTTGAGCAAAAACCATTCAATCATATAAGTGAGATGAGTGTATGTGTTGGCTGGGTGGGGAGAAATAAATTTCACCTTACATTGAAAAAATAAATCTTGTCTCCTTCTCACTTTTTGTTTAAAGAAAAAAACAGCTGAAGTGGCTAAAGTTTGAAAGTTGCAAGTTGGCTTAGAAATACTCTTCTGCATGTCCTTATTCTGGAGAAAATTGGCTTTGATATGACCAAGTTGTGAATGAGAGAATCAAATACTGAGTATATCTACTGGAGTATTTTTCTAAGTTAGTTTAGGGGGCCTCTCCCAGCATCTGCAGAAGCTTCATTAAGTGTTGGAACTGTGTGTGTCTGTCTGTCTGTCCAACGGACTAAGGTAGCAGCAGAGTTCTGCTGGCATTGGTCAAGGATAACAGTGTCCCAGTGGCATCTAGCCAAATAGTTCCAGCTTTTGGAAATTGCACACTTTATTTGCAATTTTTTGCAAGACCGCATATAACTACACACATAAGAGGACTAGCTCAGACCTGTAACATGGGTGTCCTCTGCACCTTGGACCTCTCGCTAGGTCCTCACATCCAGACTATATCTAAATCTTGGATAACATCTGTAAGATGGCCTTTCCTATCCATCCACACATCTAGAACTCTCATCCAAGCTCTCGTCATTTTGCATTACAGCGACATCCTTTTTTCTGGCTTTGAAAAATACAATCTTGTTCTACTCATATCCATTCAGAATGCTGCTACAATGATCATTCTCCTAGCCCATCATTTTGACCATGTCGCCCCTCTTTTGAATCTCTCCACTGGTTCTCTTCCACATCAAACGTAACCTGCTTGTACTCACTTTCAAGACCCTTCACAGTCAGTGCCCACCCTACCAATTATCTCTCATTTGTTATCGAGCTATCAATGCTCTCTTCTAATCAGCCCACGATGCCATGTCCACTGCCCATTTGTTAAATTTTCAAACAAACAATTTCATGCTTTCTGCCATGCTGGCCCTGACACTCGGGATGTGCTCACCATAAGTATCTGCAAAGCTACTTAATTATCCACCTACAAATTCCTCCTCAAAACTCTTCTAGATGCCCACAAAAAGCTTGATACCAGTTAAGCTGCTAATGTGCAGTGACCACTGCCTATCGTGCTGACCAGTATTGTCTCATTATTTATTTAGACTCCCCTGACTGTATCCATCTGTTGTCTCTTGTCTTATACTTAGATTTTAAGCCCCCTGGTGCGGGGGCCATCTTTTATTTCTCTATTTGTACGGCACCTAGCATAATGGAGTCCTGGTTCATGACTAGGGCTCCTGTGTTCTAGATAATACAAATAATTACTACTATTACTAATAAGGTTCTGTCGTTGAACCTTAACATTGCCATACCCTGCCTTTTGAGTGTGTTTAACTGAGCAACCTGAAAATTGCATGATCATTTGGGTGGGGGGGAGTGTACGGGTAGTATTAAAGCTCTTTTTTGGGGGGAGGAGGGAACTCTGGCATTACAAATATTCTGGAAAATACTGCCGGCTCCATTAACCCTCGTTAGCTTAGGAAGCTACAAATTGTCTTTATTGAATTTGCAGTGTCCACTGGGAAGGGGAGAGAATGGAAGTAATTCCTAGGATTCAGCAGGGAGTATTTATACCTTTGACCTGCTTTGGCAGCTTAAAGTTGTCGTCATGGCTGCTATCTATGTAGGTCCACCAATGAAGGCTGCCCTGGGGATGTACTGAATCAGCACATTCATCTGGTCAGTGCTTCTAATGCTTTTGAGGTGAGGTATGGTGGGGCTGGGCTGGGCAGTATGTAGGTTTGTTTTGCTACTGCAACACCCCTTCAGTAGGCCAGGCCTTCTACCAGAAGCTTTGTAATGTGAGTTATATGAGGTTCTGCTGCTGTAACCTGGGGGCGAATCTATCCTGCATCTATAAGTATTAAGACATACGTATGTTAAGAAAAATGCACCAGTTCTAAGTTTGTAATTTAAGTGCTTCCTAATACTGTTAAAATATAGATTTGTTTACAGCGAGAGAAATTGTGATAAGGAAATAAGAAAAAGAGAATGAAATGTTGGAATTTAGGTCTGCCCTTCAACAGTACCATAGCCATGGGCTGTTTCTGCTTTGTCTGCATCATTGTCTAAACTAAAAATAACATTCCCATAGCCTTATTGTCAAAGTTGTTATAGCTACTCCTTTAATTCTGTTTAAAAATGGATAGAGGGAAAGGCAACATAAATATTAAATGTGTGCAGATATTTCAGTAAGTAACTAACAAGAGATTCCTGATGCTCCTGAAGTGCTGCATAGTTAAAAGGAGTCTACATTTTACTTAAGTAAAGAGGTGTTTAGTAACTGCAGATTGTCTTAAATATATTTTTGCTTATTTTGATTTTTGTTTAATTATTTAACTACTACGCATCATTAAAGTATGTAACTATTTTTAAAACGTATATTTAGACTAACTCTGATGCCAATAAAATTGAAAATAATTCATCCATATAAAGCTATACTAAAAGTTGTTTGATTTATACTTCTGTCTTGTTTAAGATGTATACTTTATATGTGTATAGATTTATATTTCAGTACCATATTATAGATGAAGTAATCATCCCTTTTAATTCATAACTAATATATACTTCTCATATTACTCATTAGGTAAATGAAAATACATTTGATTTGTTGGTTTTCTTTTAATAAGTCCTTTTTCTTTCCAGAATAAGGAGATAATAAATATTGCCACATTAATAAACAATTGAAATCCTATTGAACAATGAAAGATTGTGCTATGTGAATGATCTGTGGGATATGCAGAAGCAGAATGGGCTCTTGCATTCTGTGTGGCCCTCGACAATAGGGGATATCTTTTTAAGGCTATGTGGGGGAACCAGCTATGCATCCTGCATAAAGAACGCAGCTCTCAGTTGGCTAGCTATTGGGCCTATGTCTTCCCGTTGCTGGTCATAAAAAGAGCATTCAGGTTGTGAAGGGGCCAACAAGAACAGGTCCAAACTACTAAAATGATCCAAAACTGCAAGATTAGGTTTAGCTGTATCTTTATAGTAAGGTTCAAAGGCATTAAGGTCACACGTTCACTCTGTTTTTGAGAAGATTTTATTATTAATTGGTTATGCGAATTAATAGTTACAGCAGGCACATTGGTGTTTTTCAGCTTACTGGTTTAACTGGTATTGGTGTAATTATTGCAAGTACCTAATATGCTTAGGTTTGGACTTTCAAACTGTGCATACAGTTTGGCCTGTGTACCTTCGCGCATCTGCACTTGCACTCTCTCAACTGCCATCTTGATTTGCAGACATATGTTTATCTGCATACCCAAATCAAGAGTTGTGTGTGCAAGTCACGGGCATGCATATCTGAAAAACTGGCTCCTTAAACCTTTTGTCCAGTTGTGCTGTTTTAACTTGTGTGTTTTGAAATGATGCAACCTTTTACGGTGATCTAAAAGACTGGTATTAGTTGAAGATAGGATAATACAGGAGATAATTGAAACTGAAGTGGTTCAACTGTTGCTTTGGTAGATAATTGATAGATTTGAGTTCATATAAATAAAGCTAAGAAAAGAAAGCTGGTGAATGCTTTAGTTTTCCTATTCCAATATCCAAAGTAAGGTGATCAGTTTAATCTACTGCAAAGTGCATAGCATCTGTGCAAACGAGTATTGCTTTCCAAATTTTTGAATCAAAGGCAAACAGTATTTACTAGCCCAAAGGGAAAAACAGGTGTGAAACCAAGAATGTTATTGAAGTAAAAATGTAGAAATCTTAATAAAAATATGAATAGGTATAGTGTCATTTGTATTGAGACAAAAGTGGTCTGTAATAAGGAATTGTTTTACACATATCTAGAATTATTTTGTTAGCAATCCCTTTAATCAGAAATATACATTTTTTTTTGCGGGTTTTGTGTGAAGTATCAGGAAAATGTTTTGCCCTTCATGTAGTTGATTATCATTTATAGGGAAAGTAAGGATCTACATAAGATTGCATTGATAAATAGTTTAAAATAATATTTTGAGCTGAATAAAAATGTTGCAAAAATACTTGCTAGCTTGAAAATTACACTAGCTATTCTTGTTTCAAATTTCGTTTGATATATTGTTCTGTATGATTTTATGGTAAACATATTATTCCTTGAACAGGAATAGAGTAAGCTGCCAGGAAGGGGTTTTGTTGTCAGAGTAGTTCCCGCCTCATGTTTTGTAAGAGATTTCATGGTCCCATTGTAAAGAGTGGATGATTTAAAACGTGTTCCCAAGATAAACTTTCCCATTGTCATTAATGAGGATGGATAATACTGAGTGACAACTGCATTAGGAATGACACAGAAAGAGCTGTTAGATTTGTCAGAGCACATCACTTCAGGCAATGAAACTTGAGGACATTCTTTTTTTGTAATTTTTTGCTACGTATTGTGAAGACCAGGGCTTGTGATTACTCACACAGGTGTATTTTACAGTTTTGTTGATGTAATATTTAGATAGCTTTTGAAAAGTAATTGGTGGTAAATATGGTCTGTATACTGTCATATTTAACCCTAACCCACTTCTGATGATGCAGTGATTTCTTCTCTCAGAAGTTATTCAACAACAGATATTCTTTTAATTGGTTTAAAAATATCAATTAAAAAAGATTTGAGTGAAAACTGGCTTATTTTATGATATATTACTGAATGAGAAATATTTAAATTCTATATCTAAAAAATGATTTTTAAATACTCATGTAAAAAGATATACCCCGCATTGCCACAACAGAGCTTCTGAGATAAAGATTTAAAAATTGGGACACTAATGCATGTAATTTACATTAACTTTAAAAATAACATTTCCTCATACAGAAATATTTTTTTAAATATTTATCATTGAATAACTAATAATGTATGACTTTTTCTGGTGTTTAAAATCTCTCCAAACTACAACATGCCTATCAATTTCCATTTTGAACATGCAATTGGTCACTTTTTCGCCTTGATTCATTTTGCCTGGCTGCCAACCAAATTTTGCCTCTGTATACATTCTTGACACTAATAATGACTGAGTTTCTGTTCGTTTGCGTGCAAGATTTCCCAAGCGGCAGTTTGGGGCTCGGATAAACTATCTATCATGATTGCATACAACTAATCTGCCTCAACCAAACCAGCCAATGATTGAAATTACATTTGACAATTCACCTCTCCTTGGTATGCCTGAGGTGAACATAGCTACAGACCATCCCCGGAAGGGCATAGCAACTCCTCCATATGCTGGGGAGGATCCTTTTTATTTATGTCAAGAGACTTTTAGAAAAGCATGTACAGGCAAGGTAGTTTTTTTTTTAACTTCCTTGTTTTCAGATATATTGCTGCTTCTTTTTCCTTAGCAGAGCATTTTATTTTTGCAAGATATTATTATTAATTCATTAAAACCTTTAAATGCTTGCTTGTCTTATTAGAAACTGGTGTAGGTTATCCAAGATAATAATATGTGTACATAGGTTTAAAAATGAAAAATCATTTAAGACTTCATTTGTTGTCTGAGAATATTATTTTATTAGTAGACCAAATGATAGTCAAATATCAGACAGAATGCCTGTTACTCTGTTGATCTTTATCAGAGTTTACACCTGCTTGAAGCATTTTGATAATACAGAAACTGAGAAAGAATGGCAAGAAAAAACCTGCCTCTGTCAAACATAAATTCTTTTAAAATTAGATTTCAGAGTGTATTTTTATTTAAAGGGTTGCTAATTTTTTATTGATTCATTAAAATGTCTCCTGGAAATATGAAGAGAATAAACCTTTGATTTCATATTAGGATTACTGAAATATCTCTCCAAAATAAAAGCCTCTGTTGAAGGTGCTTTCTGCAGGTTTTCAACCTTTTTACATAAAATCTGTTTTGTAACAGTTACTTCAGTAATAAACTGAAGAAAATTTGAAATAGTCTCCTTCTTCACAAGTGCTGTATTTCATATTTGCTATGTATGTTTGGCTGAAAATCATCCTTGATGATGAGAAAATAATAAACATTTTCAAAATGCAAAGTTTAAATGTGGTTCAGCTGACAAAATCATACTCCCAGGAAGATGGAGGGTAAGGGGGAAGAGGACACTACTCTTTGTTTCCTCTTATGGTTACAGTATATTGAGTGAAAAGATACTTTCTGGTAAAAACAAAAACAAAAAAAAACCAGTCCTAATAAAATTGAGCATATTAAAGAATTAAACCCTAGAATATCTTTTGCCACCTTTTATTATTTTTGTGTAACAACACATGTTGCACATTGTAGATTTGCTGCAAAGGCTAAAGATATAAAATCCAGGTGTCCCCTTAAATAACTGTGCACTGCTTCTGGCGCTATAAAGGGAAGTTGCATGTGTGTATATGAGGGCAGACTGTAGTCGATGACTATTATTCTAGTTCTGTTACAAACTCATCAATTCACATATCTCTCATTTTTCAGAAATCAGATACAATTTTTCTAGGGCTTTTTTTCTGTAGATTAATTTCAATTTAAGTTAATGATGTTCTTGATGTTCTTGACAGCTTCATATAATGTATATGCATTTGTCCTTAGACCTGGGGACAAAGCTAGCTATATGGTATCATGCTTCTAGTAGCATTTACAGCTCATAAGTCCAGAAGACCAGGACCCTGTTACATATGTAAATCATTAAGCATAATCATCCGTGACTCCGAAAGCAGGGAGGAAATAAGTCTGCCACACAATCATGTATAGTTGACTTGTTCCAGTAACAGTGTAGTAAACCTACACCAAAACAGATCTTATTTCCCATACTTATTTAGTTATTACCATTGACTTTCTTCACCTGTGCCTCCTCTCTTACTGTTTGAAAGTAAACATTCGTCCTGTACACAATCCTAGAATGATCATTCTTTTTCTGAATAACAACCCAGAACTTGGTGTCTTCTGTTTCATAAAGAGTATGATAGATTTCTTATCCTTGCACTGAGTGACTAGGGTAAGGTTAAGAAAAAACAGAATTTTCTTGTTCCTTTAAAGACTGTCTCCTTCTCTTGCCACCAAAACTTGATTTTGCTATTTGACTTAAAGTCTTGTCAAGCATATATACTGTTCGTCCTCTGTGTTGGAAGTGCAGTTATGGTCAGAAAATAACTACCTAAAAATTACACCTTTTTCAACTGAACTACTCCCTGGTATGTATTAAGCAGTAATAATTCTAACTTTACTTGCTAAAATAAGTTTTTAATTCTCTCTCTCCTGTTATCATCGAGTCAATAGAATTATGGGAGAATGACTAGGATTATTTTTTAGCTTGCAGATCATCAACAGTGTGCAAGCCAGAAAGAACACATCTTGACTTTCAAGCACTGATTGAGTTTCAGGGCTAGCAGTTAGAGAACACTTTTTACTTCTGAATGAATCTGATCCAAAGTCCTTGAGAGAAAATAAAAATGAAGTAATACAATGCCAATTTAAGGGACATTTATCAAAGTGTAATTGCATTATGTATCCAAGAGAATGGGAAGCTGAACTTCCATGAAGGCTGGAAGTTACATTCTTAACTTTCCAGCATCCCCAGTATGTTGGGTTTTTTAGAGCAGGGTTAGTTTGCTAATTATTATAAACATCAGTCTGCTTTAATGCGGAATGCACTATAGTTGTAGCTGTGTCAGTTCCAGGATATTAGAGAGACAAGGTGGGTGAAGTAATATCTTTCATTGGACCAGCTTCTGTTGATGAGAGAGACAAGCTTTGGAGAAGAAGTTGGTCCAATAAAAGGTATTACCTCACCCACCTTGTTACTTTAATGCTGATTTTCACAAATGTTCATACTAATTGGTCCGTGATATATAGTCAATAATGTGTACTCTTGACTTGATCACTTTCTCTACATTCTGGTCTGAGGTTTTCATTCAATTTTTGCCATCTATCAGCTTTCCTGTAGTGACTTCTATTTTAGCTTCTTAGATTTTTTTTCTATTACCATTTCCAGTATATTTTCTACTGAACTGTTTCTAGGAAAGGATATAGGGTATGATAACACCATACCAAGAATACCAGATAGCACCATTTGAAAGGAATAGGCCCTCAGCTTAAAAATATCCAGTTTTTCTGTTTTATTTTGGATTTTGGCCTAATTGATCTTGTTACTTACCCATGAATGGGTCTGAGGTGGGTGTGTTTAAGTAAGAATAGGATGAATTTTGTATTAAATACTTGTAGATTTACCAATATGTTCAGCTGTGGTTTACTAAACTCCATGTACCCTGTACCCCATTTCTTAAGACATTCTAAAAATACAGGTGATTTTGGAAACAAAACATGAATAAAGTAAACATTTGGTAGCTATTACAAATATCACTTTTGTTAGCAAGTAAATCATGGTATCCTGATATGTATTTGAGTCATCTAGTTAGCATTGTTAATAGGCACCTGCTGTATTTATTGCAGAGCTCGGTTTGAGATTATTGAAGAAATAAGTTTGTTGGTGTTTTAGGGCCATATTCTGCGATCGCTTGCATCCAATTTACCTTAGAATTTTGCATAATTATGTCCAGTGAACTATATAATGAAGGTCTTTCATATAACATAGTTATACAAGCAGATTGTGCATCATAAAGGAGGTGTGCAGCTGCCCAAAACGAACAAAATAAACTTGTTCTGTTTCAAAAAGTAATCAAACTTTTTGAAAAGTCTTACATGTGCATTAATGTTGACAGGCAGCTTTAATTATGTACTGACTTCTAACATTCACTCTGTTCATCTTCTCATGCCCAGTTATGCCTTCAGCATCAACTAATTATAACCTTAGGATCACTTAATGTGTATATGTGCAATTACAGGAGTCATTGAACATTACTAGGGCCCTACCAAATTCACAGTCCATTTTGATCAATTTCACTGCCAGAGTGTATTAAAATTGGTCAATTTTACATTTTCAGACGTTTACGTCTGAAATTTCAAGGTATTGTAACCATGGTGGTCCCAACACAAAAGGTTCCCAGAAGTGGGTCTTTTCTCTCCCCGGAGCTGCCGTGCAAGGGAAGGACAAGTCCTGTCTCTCCCCAGCCCAGCAGGGACTTGCAGTTAGGTGTCCCCTGACTGGCGCGCTCCCAGGAGCAGGGAGATATTGGACTCACCTCCATAAGTCTCCAGCTGCAGGAACCTCCATTGCTGGGCAGGGAGCTTCCTGCAGCAGGAGTTGGCACTCAGAGGTGGGTCTGATCTCCCCCCACACCACCACCCCCAGAGCTGCCATGCAAGGGAAGGACAAGTCCAGCAGGGACTTGCAGCTAGGAGTCCCCTGACTGGGGCGTTCCCAGGAGCAGGGGGATATTAGATTCACCTACACAAGTCTCCTCCAGCTGCAGGAACCTCTGGGGCTGGAGCTTCCTTCAGGAGGGGGAGAAACTCCAAGGTGGGTCTGACCTCCCCCAGAGATCAAGAGTGTCCAAGCAGGGGAAGGACAAGTCCTCTCCCTCCCTAGCCCAGCCAGGACTTGCAGCTAGGAGCCCCCTGGCTGGGGCACTCCCAGCAGCAAGGGAGAGATCAGATTTCACAGGGAGGGGCTTATTTTACGGTCCGTGACACATTTTTCATGGCCGTGAAATTGGTAGGGCCCTAAACATTACACTTTAAGATAAAAATCTGATTATTTGTAAATTCTTCACAGCAACATCTGTACATTAATCTAAACTGAATCCTTGGATTGCATAGTTTTAAACAGAAAAATATAGCCTTTAATGAAGATGTGATTTTGATTTTTACATACAGTATATATTATATAGTGTATATTATTGGCAAGCATACATGACCTGATTACATTCAGTGTGGCAAACAGAGGATAATTCCAATCAATAATATATATTCTTGGTGTTTCACAAGAGCTGATTTCCCAGACTTAAAGAAAATTATGAGCCAAACTGATTAGGAGCCCAAATTTAGATAGAAAAATGTGAATAAAAATTTGAAGCTCTTTAAGAAGAATTTATTAGAAGGCCAAAAAGCCATCTTTCCACAATGAAAAAAGAGGATAACTTTGGCTGAAAGCACATTCAGGTGCAATGGTGAAGCGAGGGCAGTAATTATAAATTTAAAAAGCAGTATATAACAAATGGAAAAAGGGGGAAATAGGTAGCGATCAGTGTAAATTTGAAGTTATGAAGTGCATAAAATTGATAAGGGAAGCTAAATATATCAAGGAAAAATCCATGGCTGGCAGAGATAAGGCTAATCAGAAGGAATTTAAGTATATTAGGAACAAAGGAAATCCGAGCAATGGTATAAGCCCATTTCTAGATGGTAAAATTGTTGTTAATGATGCAGCAAAGGGAGAAGTGTTCAGTAAATATTTGTTCTATATTTGAAAAGAAACAGGATGATGTACTTATATGAAGATAAAGAAGTACTTTGGTAACTGATATTTGACAACATATACTAGAGATAAACATTTTCAAATCAGCAGGCCCAGATAACACGCTTCCAAGAGTATGAAAAGAGTTGGATGATGAGATCTCCTGCTTGCTAGTGTTAGTTTTTAATAAATCTTGGACTACTGGGAAAATTCCAGAAGACTGGAAGAGTAAATGTACCAATATTCAAACAGGATGACTCTGATAGCTACAGGCACTTTAGTTCGACATGGATCCTGGGCAAAATAATGAAGAAGCTGATATGGGATTCAACTGATAAATAGGGCTCTGACTTTGTCATGGAAGTCATGGATTCCATGACTTCCTGTGACCTCTGTGTCTTCAGCAGCCAGTGTGGGTGGCCCTGGGGACAGCCACACAGGCCACTGCTGGAGCGGCTCTGCAGCCAGCCGCTCGGGCGGCCCCACAGCCAACCGCGCTGGCTGCTGCTGGAGCAGCCCTGGCCCCAGGGCCAGCAACATCAGCCACTGCTTGGACAATCCCCAGAATCAGCTGCTTGCGCAGCAGTCCAGGTGGTGGCTGGGGCAACTGCAGCTCGGTGGCTCCCGGCAACAGTCTTGGGGTGGCCGGAGCAGCCACTGGTCCCCTGAAGCTCTCCCCCCTCCCCCCCCCACGGCAACAGAGGAGCAGCTGCTGGCCCCCTGTGGCTCCCCCCGTCCCACGGCAGCGGCCGGAGCAGACACTGGCCCCCTGGGACTCCCCTTCCCCCCCGGCAGCAGCTGGAGCAGCCGCTGCCCCCCCCGGCTTGCCTCCCCCCCTTGGCTCGCCCCTCCCCCAGTGACGGCCGGAGAAGCCGCTGCCCACAGGGCTTCCCCCCATGACGGCAGCTGAAGTATCTGCTCGCCCTCACCAGGTCCCCCTGTAGGTTTCCTGCCCCACGGCAGTGGCTGGAGTAGCAATGGGCTCCCTCAGGCTTCCCCCCTGTAGCTGCTGCCGTGGGCCCTAGGGGCTCCCTCCCCCTGCAGCATCCCCATCCCCCCCCCCCCCAAAAGATTCAATGAGGGGTATTTATGGTATAAGTCATGGACAGGTCATGGGCTGTGATTTTTTTTGTTTCTTGCCCATGACCTGTCCATGACTTTTACTAAAAATATCCATGGTTAAATCATAGCCTTACTGATAAAGAATTAAAGGATCTGAATATAATTAATGCCAGTCAACATGGTGGTATGGAAGATAGATCATGTCAAGCAAACATTTGAGATTACCAGTATTGTTGATAAAGTTAACTGCACAGATGTAATATATTTAGACTTTTGTAAGGTGTTTCAGTTAGTACTGCACAACATTCTGATTAAAAATTATCATTATACAGTATCAGTAGAGCACACTTGAAATCGAGTAAGAACTGGTTAACTCTCAAAAAGTAGTTGTCAATGAGAAATCATCCTTGCATGGGGTTGTTTCTACTAGAATTCTGCAGGGGTCAGTAGTAAGCCTGATGATGATCAATATTTTTATCAGTGATCTGGAAGTAAATAAAAAAAATAATGATGAGGACAGAACTGTCATACAGAGTGATCTGGATCATTTGCTAACCTACACCCATTGAAACAAAATGTATTATAATACAGCCAAATGTGAAGTTATATATCTGGAAATAAAGGATGCAGGCCATATATACAGAATGGGGGACTAGATCATGGAAAGCAGTGACTCTGAAAAAGATTATGGAGTGATGCTCTGGCAAAAAGGGCTAATAGATCCTTAGGTGTATAAATGGGAGTGTAGTGGGTAGAGATATGATGATCTTGCACTATTGGTGAGACTGATATTGTAATACTACATCCAGTTCTGGTGCCCACATTTTAAAATAGATGTTGAAAAATTTGGAGAGGGTGCAGAAAAGGACCACAAAAATTATTTGAGGTCTGGAGAAAGTGCCTTACTGTAAGAGACTTAAAGAGCTTGAGCTGTTTTTACCTTGTCAGAATGAAGACTGAGAGGTGACTTGATTACAACTTATAAGTACCTTAATGGGGAGAAAATACCAGGCATTAAAGAAGTGCTCTTTAATCTAGTGGAAAAAGGCATAACAAGAACCAATGTCTGGCTTCAGCTTCCAGCCAACTTCAAATTAGTAGACACAAATTTTTCAGAGTGAGGATGTTTAACCATTGGGACAAACTACCAAGGGATGTGGTAAATTCCCTGTCTCATGATGTCTTCAAATCAAGACGGGATGCTTTTTCTGGAAGATATGCTTTAGCCAAATATAAGTTATTTGCTCAATACAGGGGTAACTGGATGAAATGTAATGACCTGTGATATACAGGTCAGACTGCATGATATAATGGTTCCTTTGGGCCTTAAACTCTATAAATCTATGTTACAGTGTGCCTCATTCAACTGATTGATATAGTCTTTAAGACTGGCAAATGCCAGAGTCTTACACAATGTGACATTTATGAAAAACATAGTGTATTTAGTATGTATAACTAGGATTTCCCATGATAAAGTGAAAAGTCACTTTATCCCAAGCCAACTCATAAAATGATTAAGCCCGTTTGAATGCTGTTTGTGCCCTGTATTTTAAACTTGGAAGGGATGGTATGTAGCCTTGAGAAATGTGACATGAATATCAAAATAAGGCCTTCACCCCATACATACAGTAAATCTTTCATGTATTTTCACAAAATTGGCAGCCTCAGTAGAGAAATCCTAATGGAAAGTCACATATGAAAATTAAGCTATGACTATTATGGTACCATAGTTAAAGTGCCCTAACGAGACAGATGAGGGAATCAAAGATGGTGAACTGCGTGGATGTAGTCTTGGTAGAAGTACTTTAGTCAGGATGGGATTGTTCCTTGCAAAATAAAAGAAACAAATATTTTTTCCCTTCCTTGGGTCCTGAGCAGACGTGTCTAGAGCTGCTTGTTGTTGTTGTTTGTTGTTAAAGGAAAAAGCAGTCTGACAAGATAGCTGGGTAATGAACTGTGGATAAACATACCTGCATAGGACTCTATTCCCACCTTGATGGACTCGTGCCTTAGGGCTGCCTAGTCATTTGTGATTTCCCACATCCAAAGTAGCTGCAGCATTTGGGGGCAGTGGAGCTGACAGCAGCAATTTTTCAATGAATTAAACACTATAAGCAACAGGTAAAAGGTGGTGCAAATTTAGCCTATGATTCAAGAAAGAAAAGACTTCTCTGTCAATTTCTTGTATGTCTGGAAAAAATGAAGACAAACTCTGATTTTGGAAATGTAACAAACAAACCTCCCCCCACCCTCTCATTTGTCTCCAGCAAGGGTAATACATATTCTTTGTCTAGCTGTGCAAGAAGGAGGACCATTAAATGTGGTTTAATTAGGCCACAGCTTTATTCCTAAATGTCTGAGAGTACTGGCAGATAAAAATGTACAATGCTGGTACTTCCATGATAATTTACACATGCCTACTGTCAGCCCTCCCCCTTGTCCATCCTGGTCCCCAGCCAACCCACTGCTGAGACCTCATACTCTTCCCTAAATGAGGGTTAAGGAGGGCTATATAAGAGGAAGGTAGTTGACTCCCTGCCATAAAAGTCATAGGAGCCCTGAACCTCCCCCCACCCCCCACTTTCTGCTCCTTTAAAGAGTATCTCCTTTAAACCCTTTAACAGTCATTTTTATCCAATCACCATATCCATTCGTACAGAGTACCCTGCATTGGACATCCACCCCAAGGAGGCACCAGCAGTTATTACCACTCCCAATATCTAGCTAAGTTCCCAGACATCCACTGATGTCTTCTTTAATATCGGCCAAAAATGTATCTGCTCCCAAGTCTGATAGGTGGACCCTATCCTCCCTGAATAACTCTGGTGCCCTGTATGCTATGCTCTGATGAGAAATCAGCAATCCTACTATGCCACCTCTGAATTTGTCCATCTCGCTGTTCACGTACCTCTAGCCTTGACAACAGGTGGGTGCTTCACAGCTTCCTGCCACATGCTATGTGGCAACATGTCTCAAATAGTTTTTCCTCCTGGAGAAAGTTCCAAGATCTTGCCCCCGTCCCTCATAGATTTGAGTATTAAGTCCATCCCTTTAAATGTTCCCAAATCATTTTCCCTGAGGTGAACCACAATCATATCTGAACCACAGCCCAGCTATGAACCTCTAGATAACCTGGAAGCTCACCTACACACCCAGTAAAACAATACTGTGCCGGTAGATCCAAACCACTGTCTGCTTGCGTCTGGAATGCAAGCGCAAAATAAAATTAACACATTTCCCCGCTGGGGTGTCTCTCACATTCTGTGTGCTTCAGAACACAAACGCCAAATTACCCGAATTGCCCAGGCACTCAGACCTACCTGAGCCACTGCTGTTGCCACCCAGATCCTGAGTGAGTGGGAATTAAATTCATGTTCTGAAAGCCCCCACCGCGTCAGTCCCTGTCTTAAAACTAACAAACTGGTATGTTGTCAGGGGACTCCCGTCAGCATGGATAAAGAGGGATCCATCCCTCCCTGGTGTTATTGACATGTATTCCCTAACAGTTGCCGCAGGGCAGATCCTGGGTTTGCCACCCTTCTGTAAAGTAATGGGTTCACTCTGACCTCCTGGATCCATCTGTGACCTACTCAAGATTAATATCAGCAGTTGCCCCTATCAATTCATATCCCTTAGTCCGAATCCCTATAGGACCCAGGTACTAGCTCACTGATCCTAAAAGCTCCAAAAAACATTACCAGGCATGACACCATGAACAAGGCCACCTCTTGTCCACATCGACATATGGGCTCTAGGATCCACACCAGATTCCTCAGTATATTAACAGTGATGGGAGGATGTGTATCCTCCCAAGAGACAGTGCTTTGGGACCAACCAGCTAGAAACCTCTCAATTAAAAATGCGCTACAAGGTTCTGGGAAAGCATACAGCCTACTGACAAACATAAGGCCTGATAGATAAGTGGAGATGGTTAATGACACCAGTTGCCAGGTTGCTAAAAACACCATGTACTCCAGCACCCAGGTCCTCTGTAATTGGCCATATCAGTGATAGGCCCTCCAGCTCTTGAAATTGCACAGAATCAGTAAAACTTCCCTCATAGCTCCAAAATGTTTATGGAGTCACCAATCTCTGTGCTATGCTGACAGCCATCATACATCAAGGTTCCATCATGCTAGCAACATCCATTCAGGTTCCTTGCTGGTTCCTGGTGCCAGCTCCTGAAGTATGTCCATCTGAAAATGAGACACTGCATCTGCCATGCCATTATCAACCTGGACACATGTTTGGAAGAGAAACAGATATTAAGACTTAAACATTGTAGGTCAAATGCCCTCACCACCCTCATAACCCTGTGTGATCTGGAGGACTGAAGATTGATAACATGTATCACTGCCATGTTGTCACACCAGAAACACACCCTTCTATTAGCAAACTCCATGCCCCAAATGATCGCTGCCCCCAAATGGGGTGTGGGGGGAAATCCAGAAATGTTGTATCCTGCACTGTCCCTTTTTGTATCCACGTGGAGGGCCATTTCTGGGTGCACCACCTGCCTTGGTAAAATACCCCACAACCCATACCTCCTCAAGCAGCCTCGGGAGTGGATCTTTAAATCAGTCTTGAGTATCCATTCCACCCGTTCATGATGACACTCCATTAAAATGGCTCAGAAACTGTTCCGATATCATCTAATCCTCTTCTATCTCTCTAGTAACTCTTATAAAATGATTAGGTCTAGATATGCCTGCAGTGACAGCTGCAAACTGGGCTCAAAATGTCTGCCATGGGACTACCACCTGACAGGGAAAATTAAGATGCCCAATAATAGATTGCAGCTCATGTAGTATAACTTTCTTGGCTGCTCTATCTCTCCGAATCAAGCCTTCCTGAAGCTTATCCTGAGGGAGTCAAGATATACCCGTCCGTGTGTCTAACTCAATCTCTGAGTAAGTTAAGGTAGTGGAAGGACCCTCCATTTTTCCTCCCCTAAAGAACCTCCATGTTTTTTACACAGGGCCTGAAAGGTGTCCATCAGGTTAACACATTCCCAAATTCGCCCTCACTGCGAACAAGAAGTCATCTAAGTAATGCACCACCTGCTGTTAATCAGCTTCCTGCATCACTGCCCAGTGTAGCATTGTGTTAAATTTCTCAAATGCTGAATAGGAAATTGCACATCCCATAGGCATAGCTTTACCAAAATAAAATAGTCCTTTGAAAGAGAAACCTAAAAGGATAAAGTCAGAGGGATGCCGGGTCTATTCCATTGTTAACTGAATGAGTATGACTGGTGGTGAATTAAGTGATACTCAGCTGAAGCCTTCTTAGGGACTAAGCCTAGGGGAGAAACTCGCACATTCTATGTAGCTAAATAGCTGAATGGCCCTGCTACCCTATTCTCCTTTAGTTCTTGTGTAATCTTTTTCTTTACAAAATGACCCATTCCCACTGAGGACTTCAAATTTTTGGACATTACATGACTTCTTTCCCCCATAATAGGGATTCTAAACTCAAAATAAATCCATCCCACAATGTGCCCCATCTGTATTGTAATTCCAAAGGAGCACCCTTAACACCTCAAGTTTGCCCGTAGATGGCGTTCTCGTCCAGCCCCCATTTTCAGCTCATCCCCCATCCCTTCCTGTGCCTTGGCCCCCATACCATGCTTCTGTACCCACACAGTACAGTATAGTCTGTAGGTGCCATTTTACTTACCCCCTCTTCTGTTTCCCCACTGTGGCCTTCCCCAACTGCTGTTGCAATTGTGGGCTGTATGGGCCCCAAAGCACATTTCGCAAACATGGCTAAATTTGCAGGTTAAAAACATGTACTTTCATTAAATGCCCAGCAAATGTCATATATGATGAATGTGATATTTAAGAATCATCATTTATTTCCTTGTATTGCTTGCTATTTTTTGTGTTAGAAAACTAAAAAGAAAAGAACATGTTTTCCAGGGAGGGAACTGAATTCACTTTTACCTGCAATCGATAGTTTTAGCAGAATAATGCAGGAAAAATTATATTGTATCTACAGGTTGCAGAGAGCTTAAGGACCCAGTTTTTGAGCCTACATCAGGGCAATATTTATCTTAACTGGAAGAGGTAAAAAATCAAATTCTTTATAAATGTTTTTATAATTCTGTCTCTTGGTAGCTTGGAAATAGAAGTTTGAGGTCTGGAAGTTTCTTAATGGTCTTAGTTGGATTTGTTTGGAGGTTTATTGACTTTGTATGTGATGTGTTTATTACTTAGTAACGTAGGAAGATATGAATTGGTAATGCTGTATAATGCTTTAATTATATCTTTTATGAGGATAATTATGTAAAAGTAAATAAAGGTAGGGCTAAGATAATACTTATATTAGTATGTCTTTCAAAAATATAATGCTTATAACTAAAGTATTTATGTAATAAAATAAAAAGAATTACATTTTCAAAATATTCTAAGTAGCGAAGGCTCTTAAAAATAGAAAGTAAAGAGTAAAAATGTGTTTGTGACTTGCTTATATTTCAGATTGCTTTTTCAAATTACTGGTATGTAAAGGTTAACGTGCTGACTTCTGTATTTATGGATTTGAACAATGAGTCTCATAGCTGTATAGTTAGGAACCATTTGTGCAAATAATAAGTGATCACTACAATGCCTTTATATTAGAGAAGCAAAATGTAAAATCCATTTTTAAAATCAAATTATTGCTTCTAGAGGTGAAACAACAGGGCAGACTTTAACCTTAATTTTTTAAAAGAATGTATGAATTCTGAAAAGAAGAATATACTTGCCCACCCTGCCCTGTTCATGTTGCTAACATTTCATCTATTATATCAATCGTTAAAAAATAAAACATCATGCACTAAACATGGCTTGATAATCATGAAGTATGACAAATATTAGTTAAAATATGGAGCTCAGTCTTGCAGCCCTCATTCAGGTGAAACTTCCCACTGACTTGGTTACCAGAGATGTGCAAAAGTTCTGTTTTTTGTTTTTTTCAAGCAGTGAAAATTGTTTACATACAGCCCTACCCTAAACACTGGACATTGATGACTCCATATTCAAAATCCTGTGCAGACTTCCTATTGTCAGAGATTGGCATTAAAGAATTCTGTATTTTCAAGATTCTGCGCAGTCAAATAGAACACAGACCTGTACACTCCACTAGTTCAACACCTTTCAAAAATTGGCATAGCTATACATCTAGTCACATGAATGAAATAAAGATAAAATTTGTGTGGGAAAGTGTCATTCCAGTCAGACAATTCTGCAAACCTAAAATCCATTACTTAGAAAAAATACATATCCTGAAAATCAAATATAAGGGGAAAGACTCCTTTTATCGTAGAATCATAGAAGATTGGGGTTGGAAGAGACCCCATCCCTGCCAGGGCTTTGTCAAGTCAGGCCTTTTAGTGGCTAAAATGTCTCAGGGGATGTTGGATTAGCAGAAAGAATATTTATGATTCATGATACAAGATCCACTGTGGTCAAATTGAACCACAGGAATACAGCTGCTGTTCTTTTTCAGTTTTTGCATAGGCACAAATGATCAAACATAAAGACCACTGAGGATAAGTGGCTTGCAGGAATCAAATATACACTAGGGTTATTTGACTCATGGTTGGGGTGAGAGGGGGAGAAAACATCAGATAAATCTTTACAGTTAAGAGGCTTATTGAACGCATGTTTAAATACAAGTTGAAGAAGGAACCAGTTGCCATATGGGTCATTTTGATATGCCCTACATGCATTTTGCAAAAACAGAATATTCTGTCAATTCAGGTTGTTAAGGCGGTGGCTCTGAGAGAGTCTGTGGGTATGATCAAGTATCATCTCAGGCAGAGCAAACAGAGTGCTCATCACAGGAATGGAACGTTCCACACAATGGCTCACGCTGACCCATGGTGATGCATTAGTGTCGAGAAAATGTCACAGGCCCACCAGCATGCATCCCTGCTCCTTCCAGTGAACCATGAGAGGGAGAGAAGAAAGATATACTCTGCCCTCCCATAAGGAGGAGGTACTACATGTAATGGAGCTGAAGAGAAACACAAAATAAATCCCACTGCCATCTCCTGCAATTGCTTGTTGTGTGACGTCTGTGTTAACATTTTGTCATTATGTAAAGATATGTTGTGATCTTGCAGTATTTGCATTGTGACACTTCAATGTTGGGACATAACTGATTTTTTTGGTCAGTTTTACTCCAATCAATGATAGAGAGATTTTCCATTTTTACAAAATTAAGTTCAGCACAGCTAGAATGTGAGTCTGTATATTGTAGATAAGTGGCTTACCTTCCTGACTGTATACGATTCCCAATATGGCAATCGATAGTTTATTTTCTTTAGAATATAATTACAGGATTTTTAAAGGTCATACATTGGACATATGAGAAATGTAATCCCATTAGCAATCATCCATTGTAAACTAATCTGTTGTAGATATAATATGGGGCTATATTTTATATACAGTTTTAAAACTACTGGAAAACAGAATATCTGGAACCTGAAGTAAAATGATAGAATCATATCCTGGGTTTTCTGCTACACACTTGATTCTTCATACATAGACTGTAGATTTATGTTCGGATTACTTTCTTCACAAATATCTCAGTCTACTGAGCCCATACTGTAGAAAGGGATTTTTTTTCCACATTCTATAAACTTCTTTTTATGGAGCTCAAACTGAAAAATTAGATGTTCAAGAAATGCATGTTTGATAACTGGCTACAAAAGTTATGAATTTTCCTAACTCACTTGATGCTAATTACATCTTTTGCACTTACCTTTTTTTTTTTCCAGTTTGCACATTCTTCTGTACCTGTTAGGCCATATGTTCAGGTGACACTCCAAAATTTTACATCCTAAAGCGTGGAAACTTTACTTTAGTACCTAAAAGACGGTATTGTAAACACTACATTATTTGCTTTATGACACTGACTTCTTAATAGGGATATGTTTAAAAAAATTCTGTATGCCAGCAATACCTTTTTGATTCAGTAGGAGATAGAAAAGAACTCTAAAATAAAGAGCGGGGTAATCCTCAGAGGCCAAATTTTGTGTGTGTGTGTGTGTGTGTGTGTGTTTGCCTCACGTTGATGGAAAACATCTGTTCTTAATTTTTTTATATATTATGCAAAGCTAGTTTATTCTTGTGAAAATATTGGACTTCAGCCAATACAGTCAATTAAAAAAATATGTAAAGATGACATTTTTTATACTTGTCTTTGTCCCTTTTTGTGATGCTTTGGTTTTGGCTATTTTTTATTTTTTTAATGTTTATGATTTTGTTTTAAGTGTTAAATCCCCCAATGCCCATCACTAGTGAGAGTGTGTCAGATCAAATTATTATAATTATTGCTATTACAAATGCCATTTGTTATTTTATACATACAGCTGCTTTTTGGTCTTCATTTTACAACTGCTTTTTGACTAGAGTATTCTTTTCCTCATATTATTAACATGTTCTTCATGGAATTTACATGAGGGAAGTGTATGGTATGATCTACATAATAAGCCACAGACACCACAAACATGCTGTCTAACCATTGTCAAGTTTGTGTAGGCATCATGGCAGAGGAGACCTTTAGGGGGGGACCTGCTGGCGATCAGTGAGATGGCTTTATGGATTTTCACAGGGAGCTACTCCCATGCATAAAGGTTGGCATCGGAGAAAGCTCAAAGTTGATAGTTTGAAAATTTTACAGAGGAGCAGTCAAGACTGGCACCATTGGTGTAACAGATGCAGTGTAACATCTCAGTAGTGTAAAAGAGATGATAAATATGGCAGGGATAGGCTGTGAGGGCCCTTTAAAGTGAAGGCAGATAGTTTGTGTATGGTGTGTGGAAAAGAGGGAGCCAGTGGAGGAATGCAAAGTATTGGGGGTTGGGGAGCACATGGCTCAAGGAAGTTAACTTTGCAGCAGCATTCTGCCTGGGAATAAGTGGAGTTAGATAGGATTTGTCAAGACTGGTGAAGAAGAGGTTGCAATAGTTCAGATATGAGATGAAGCCTGACTTGACGGGCGCTTTAGCTGTATCGATGTAGAGGAAAGGCTGGATCTTAGCGATATTGTGCAGGAAGAAGCAGCAGGATTTTGACACTGCTTGGATGTGTGGACGAAGATAAAATGCCCAAGTTACAAGCCAGAGTGAGAGGGAAGGTGGGGGTGGTGTCCATAGTGAATGAAAAAGGAAGGAGAAAGAGAGGCTTAGGGGAAAGATGTATAGCCCTTTTTATACCATGTTGAGCTTTAGCTGGCATCTGTTTTGGCTGCAGTAGGAAGATTGCTTTTGCCTTTTTTTTTTTTCTTCCCATAGTGAACTTGCCTCTTATTTTGTGGAATGAACAGGGTATAAGTGGGGTGGGGGCACTTTGGGCTGCTTGTATAACATGAAAAAGAGGAGGGGGAGGACAGGGTTGGTTTGTGGAAATTAATGGATGGGGATGTAGGGAAATGTAACATTCTGTACTTTTTGAGGCATTCGTATGTGTTGTTTGATTATTAATTTTTGTCTGCCTATTTTTTGTTTGCCTTTGGGAAAGGACCTGTCTCTTATTCTGTGTTTGTACAGTGCCCACAACAGACTGGACCCTCTGGGTGCCACTGTATGCAATTAGATGATTAATAATCTCATTGTGACCATGTATTACATCTGTTATCACAGCCTGAAGTATAAAAAATGTGGACTTACATTTTTATCTTTCCTCCTCCCCTGCTCTAGTTCCCTGGTTTTGAATAGAGACCTTTTCTTGATGGGTTCTGTGCCTGAAGGCCCTGGTAGCCTTAACATAAATAAACTATGAAAAGCATGTACAATAAATAAGCAGTGTAGCTGATTAAGCCCTAAAGTGGGCAATAAATCTTATGTTCAATTTACAATACAAAAGCAACAGTGCACACAATCTAAAATTAATACCAAAGCCAGCCCTGATGGATTACAGTGAAGTACCTTTGCTTATACCAAGTTGAAGAGGCTTCCACAGACAGCCACATGTCTGTCACAGAAAAAGTCCCCAGGATGTGCTAGTTTTGCTTGGTGGAACAGGTTTCTGTGCTAGATCCCTGTCTTCATTGTAGGAGCCCAGTTTGTGTAGTTCCCATACAGCCAATCACTTGTTCAGTGATCCTGACATGTGCTCCCATGCTCTTCTTTGGTATGTGGCATAACAGGAAGCAGGAGTGCTGACTAAAAAGTGACTCAGTCCTTCAATGTGTGAAGCACTGGGTTGGAGAAGATGAATCACTACAGGTTCTTTCCAGCACAAAGGATTCTATGACCTAATGGTGTGAGAATATTGCATGAAAAATGGAAGAGGATAAGATGAGAAGAGAAGACAGAAATCAAAGAGTGTTTAACTTGTGCCAGAGTTTGCCAGGGCTGAGCCCCGGCACCTCTAGGCTTGGCAGTTCATAGCTCCGGCACCTCTGGGCTTGCCATGTCACTGACAAAAGTAAAAAAAATTGCTTAAGCCGTGGCACCTCTTTCATTACAAATTAAGCAGTGGGGTAAGGAGAGACAAGGAAAAGAGGTGGCAAGAGGAAGAACTTTGCTGGGGTTTGATACTATAGAGGAGCAGAAGAAGAGAAGGAGAACTGAAAGTGAGTGGATAAGTAGTTAGTGGGTGACACGAAGGGGAAAAGAGGATGGCAAGAAAAGTGGAGTGATTAAATAGGGGAATGAAAGGAGGTAGCTAGCCAGCAACTCACTCGAGGAGCCATCTAGAAAGCTTCCCTAAGCATCTTGGTTATTGATACCACCTTCCTAGATGTGGGGTTTACTTGAAAGGTCAAAGGTGGGTTTTACTCACTTTTTGCCTAACAGAAAGGTGGTAATTCTGATTTGCAGAGCACGAGTGTGTAAAATTTTAACCCACTGCAGTACCTTAGTACACAGTATCAATTAAGGATGGCATTTCAGCTCAACTGTCCTATTCTTGCAGACTTGTCAGAACTTTGCAAGCATTGTAGTGTAATCTTGGTTATTTAAATTCATTCATTTTTTCTACTGGAATTTAATGGTTCCTGTGAAGCAATTATGATCTTTGTACAAGTGTAGAGACACTACCTGTCAATGAGTACTTAGGGAATTCTTAATATGTAGATTGCTGACCTGATAAACTGTAACAGCTCCGAGGGAGTAGTTATGGTCTGTTGCATCAATGAGTACTTAGGGACTCTTTAATATGTGGATTAGGGGACAGTAAGAACGGCTGCAGTCCATTGTGTCAGTGCAGCTGTTTCACATGTGCACTAAGATATTACACTAAACAGTCTTACAAAACGCTGTTAAAAACGAGTGACAGTAGTCATTATTTTAAATTAATAAATGTCTTTTTCAGTTTTATTTTCCCAGAACTACAAATGAAGGCACTAATCCAGATCCTGGATTTATTAGCTGTAGAGGTTCCATTTTGAAGTTATACAGGAGGTGTGCAAAAAGCTCCCCAAACTAGTATTATGTATTATTATTGATAATGTTTATTATGGTAGTTCCTAGAGATCCACCAAGAATGGGGTCCCATAGTGCTAGGCACTGTACAAACAGTAGTAGAAAGTTTACAGTCTGAATAGACAAGACAGACAGGGTGGGGAAAGGGGTGTAATAAAAAATCAATGTGAACAATGTAATGAAAAAAGAAAAGGAGTACTTGTGGCACCTTAGAGACTAACCAATTTATTTGAGCATAAGCTTTCGTGAGCTACAGCTCACTTCATGGTTAGTCTCTAAGGTGCCACAAGTACTCCTTTTCTTTTTGCGAATACAGACTAATACGGATGTTACTCTGGAAAATGTAATGAAAGCAAACATCAAATTAGTCTCACAATTTTGGGGAGGGGGCAGAGAGGATCAGTTAAACGGAAAGAAAAGAGAAATGGGATTGAGCAGGGCTGGATGGTAGAGCAGAGTGGCAGATGTGGAGTGAAACAGAGGTGAAGAGACTGGGAGAGAGAAGGTTGGAGCAGATGCCCAGTCAGCACAGGGCAAAGAAGGTCCTGTCTAGTAAAAACTATAGAAAGTTCTCTGAATATCTGAAAGCAAGTTTTGGAATACTTTTCTTCCTCTGCCTCCCTATCTGCAATTTCAGAACTGAAAAAACACTGATAACTTGTTCCTGGCCTGAGACTGGACATGCAAAGTTTTAGCATGGAGCAAATGTTGGCACCTAAACATTTCATTGATGGAACTCCGTAGAACTGCTTAGATGAGATGTGTACAGCTGCATTATAAGCCATTAGGAATTTATAACACAAAGGCCAAAACAACCTTAACTGTACGTCTCTTGATCCTGTGATCATTTTTTATTTTGTATTGTTTGTGTATTTTACTGTTTAAAATGAGGAGTATTAATAGCCCTCTACTGAGGCTGCCAGCTGGCATTCTCAGATTCAATCATGAAGTTGGGTTCTTTTGTGCTGTTCTCAAGAGAGTCAGAGATTTGATTCAGATACTGTGCCAGACACACTGCATTCTTTCCTCAAATTTTCTATAAATGCATCAGCATGGATGGCTGTATTTTACTAGAGGGGAGACTGACACAATATAGCCATACTGATTTGCTTGAGATAGGATTCTGCCTGCATGGGTATGAGTGGTATCAGGTTTTGGTAAAACTGGTAACCTCACGCTTAAATGAGTTGTCATAAACCCAAAATTTTAATTATCACAATGGATTTTGTGGCAATGCAGTGAGCCAGGGGGATCGTTTGTCCTTTGCCTCTTTTTTTAAGGCACTTAGGTTGGCACTCCCAACTATGGTTGGCTGGAAACTGAATTCAATTTTTCAAAAAAATTTGAGATTTTGAAATTTGGTTTTACTCCTCATTGGGAAGGAAAAAAGAGACTTTTTAAAAATTTTCACACAAAAAAAATGAAGAAAAACAGACAGACACAAACCCTTACCCAGAATAGCCAATAGCCCAGGGTTTAGGGCACTCAACCAGGATGTGGGAGACCTAGGGTCACGTCCCTGCTCTGTGTGATTCTGATGAAAAAAGATTTAGTCAAAAAATTCCTGATTGGCTCTACTTCAAACTTTTATGGTAAGAGAGACCAAAAACAAAAATACTGTATCTTGTGTCGGGATGAGAGTTATAAGTTGTTTTGGTGCCCAGCAACCAGTCTGTCCGGATAACTGGCATCAACTCAGGCTGGGACAGGACCAGGCACGGGCAGGAGTGGAAGCAGGAACAGGCCCAGGCTGGAGTGGGAGCTAGAACAGGCACAGGCCGGAGCAGTCTGTCAGAACTACCAGGCAACTGGGAATTCTTCTGACAAGGTAGCAACATTGAGCAGACTGGAATGGTTGCTTCCATTAGGAGCCTTTATACCTGCCTTGGGGTCACCTGATTAAGTTTGTGGATTGGCTGGACCCTAGTTGATTGGCATCGGCCTATCATAGGATTTGCAGATAATTACTTCAGATGACTCACCAGCTCAGGCTCAGAGATGACTCATCACATAGTCCCATTAACTGCTACTGCTCCTTTGTGGCACTGGAGTTGTTTTTTTCTCTTTTATTTTTCTAATGTATGTGAGTCCATGTTTCCTATTGTGAACTGACAGTCATCCAGAAGCCAACCGTCCTTTCTCCCTGAAACAAACAACTACTGCACTAGATCAGCAATAAATCAGATCTGGCCCAAATTTTGAAACAGGAGCACATTAGTGTTCATACGCATGATGGAGTCATGAAAAACTCCCAATACTTGCACTCAACTTGAGATTCCACACACAAGCCCTATACACATGCATGCATGCTACCCCAGTGTGTATGCTCTTGAGTCAGATAAGTGCAAAAATGCTCACAAACTCATGCATGTCTGTTTGAAAAGTTTTGAGAATAGCCTTTGTCACAGTGTTTCAACTAAAAACCATGAATGACAGAACCAATGAGCAAAAATTATTAAATGGAAGGGGACTTAACTTTAAGGGAAGAAGCAAAACTTTGAATCTGTTTTTATTTGTATGCAACTGGTTCATCTAACTCTAGTCACTTTGACCAGTTCTTACACTTTGTACTTGTTGCCCCAGTGGAAGTGGGAGGGCAGAGGCTGTTTATATTTTAAAAATAATTTTGTTCTTTTTGGAGCATCATTGGAACTGGTTTCAGAGGTTAATTATGTTGGAATAAAACACTGTTCATGGATGATTCAGTTTTTCTAGTATGTGGGCTGCTTGTCAACATATGTAATTGGTTGCAAGCCAAGGTTTATCACAAATTCACTGGTTCAAGAAAGCCTAAATGTATATGTACAGCCCATTTGCTATGTCCTGTTCCTATAGTCAGAAAGGTTGGGCAGACCTCTTGTCAAGCATTTGTGCTTCCATCCATAAACAATGATGAAATATTTAAAATGTTATCCTATGTGTATTTTATTAATTGCTTCAACACTGTATAACATACTATAATGTTGGTGAGGTTTTATAGAATTTTTTATATATGTTTTTTAAAAAATGAGAATCTAGATGCTAAAATAATGTTGTGTATTTTTGCCTGCAATAATTAATACTATTCTACCAAAATACAGGTGTAGATTCATTGGGGTTACACCAATACTGAATTCTGCCCACAGTTTTAAAAAAACAATTTAATGTGAGAAAAGCCCTATTCTAAAACTTCAGGAAAAAATTGCCTTTAAAGGGTTTTAAAGCTTTCACGTGTGTTTGTTTACATCTAAAGGAATGTTGTGTAGATGAAGCATAAAATTGCAAGCTTAGTGTTGTCAGAATTTTAAACATGGTTTTTCCATTTGTGTTAAAACTAAAATAAAAACTCAATTTTCCAAGTACACACTCTGAAACTCCTGAAAAGCTGTCAGATTTGTGTTGGTCCCATTACTACTTCATATCTGTCACTGGGGAAAGTATGCGAACATGAGGCGCACACATTTATGCTCGTACTATTAGAGGAAACCCACTATAAACATCCTCATGGAGTCTGTAAATCATCCCCCAGTGCACAAAACACATTTTAAGATTAATGTTTTAAGTGAACAAGAAAGAGAAGAAAGTAGTGCATCTTGCTTAGAATTTTACTTTTAAAAATGGTTTCAGAGTAGCAGCCATGTTAGTCTGTATTCGCAAAAAGAAAAGGAGGACTTGTGGCACCTTAGATACTAACAAATTTTTAAAATGTTAGCTGATCCCCTAAGTGTTTCATGTTTTATTATACGCAGTATAGTCACCCAGAATAATCTGATCTATAGTGCAATATAATTTAACATTGAAATAATTAAGCAATTACAGAGTCAGATTTTTAAATTTACTAGTGTGGTTGTGAGCTTTTTTCCTACTGTATCCAGTAACAAGGGACTGAAATTGTGTCGTGTTCTATATGAATGCAAAGCTGATGGCCTGTTATGGTAGCTTTCTGAGGACTAAATACTACCCTCTGCTTCTGAGATCAGAATGAGTTGTGAGGATTTATTTGGGGGAGCTGGTCAGGCTTTTAGGTTGACCATCATATCTCTACTCAGGTCCTCAAAGGTTCCTGGGCCTACGTTGCTTATTAAAAGAAATGTGACTCAGTATGTTTTTATAGAGGATTGGTCCATCAGTGGGTGTTAGCCAAGATTGTCAGTGATGCAACCGCATGCTCTGGGTGTCCATAAAACTCTGACTGCTAGAAGCTGGGACTGGACGGTAGGGGATGGATCACTCGATAATTTTCCTGTTCTGTTCATTCTCTCTGGAGCATCTGTCACCAGCCACTGTTGGAAGAGAGGATACTGGGCTAGATGCACCATTGGTCTAACCCAGTATGTCCATTCTTATGTTCCTATAATATTTTATTGAAACTCTTAAACAAAAACAAAATCAAGAAGATCAACTATCACTGAAGTTAAACATATTATTAATAATACTGAAGAAAAATAGACCATTACAGCAATCAAATGAAGGTCAGATCAATAAATTAGACTCAATATTGGATTCTAATTAAATAATCAAATTAGTTAAATCAAACTAATACTAAAAATAATCATTCTTTTTAAATTCTAAAGAGGGTTCTAAACAGGTGGGCTATCCAAATATAAATTTTAACAGAAGAAATTTGCCAAAATCAATCTAATCTATGATTTAAAAGTCGATCAAGAGCTTAATACTGAAACCATATTACGTGATGTTTAAACCACAACCTCAGAGACAATTATAAAGCTTCCCCCTCAGAATTCTATTCTTAGGTGGTGGCTGACCCTTTCCTCATTCCTCCCCTCCATCCCCAACAGAGACATTAAAATACAGACTTTAATAGAACAGTCTTGGTAAGCAGAAGTTTGAATAACCATTATTTACCAGAGATTACAGCTGACAATTTCAAGTCTCTTAGGACTTTTAAACATAGAACACGTTCTAATAAATAATTTTATGAGATAGTATTTAGGGCGGGTTGAACCTGGGGAATTTATTTCTGGTGCCTGCCCTATCTGGATTTTATGGGTGCTCATACACACATGCATGCACACAGCCCACTTTCATACCCTAAAATGAAAAAATATAAAAAAGGGAGGGACCTCTCTCAGCTAATAAAAACAAAAACAGAAAAAGGGGAAAGAAGATACATAAGGTTTGTGAACTGTTCAGCTCTTGCAGTCTTCTGGACTCTTGTGGAAAAGAAACAAATACAGTAGACAGTGGCGCTGGAACATTTTTAATAATGAGGGTCCTGAAAGCCAGCCCCCATACCCCTGTCTGCGCCCCCTTCCCCCCAGAGCTGGGGCTGGGAGCAGGGTCGTGTCTCCAGGAGGGGGGCAAGGAAGCGAGGCTGAGGCCACAGCTGGGGATGGGCGTGGGGCCAGCAGTGGAGCCCTAGGTCGAGGCCAGCAGCCAGGACTCCGGGTGGGGGGCCAGAAGTGGAGCTGCAGGCGCGGGGCTGGGAGCAGAGCCTGGGTGCAGGGCCAGCAGCCAGGACCCCGCGTGCAGGGCTGGGAGCAGAGCCCCATGTAAAACCTGGAGGTGCTGCAGCACCCCCCTTCCCCCGTATACCTAGTTCCCGTGCCTATGACTGTAGACAAGAAGCCAGACAGTGATGTTCCATGGGCATAGTACTTCTCGATAGCAGACCTGTGACACTGCACTCCATATGATTTTATGAAAATATGCTAATGAGCGTGAATATAATGTAACTGGAATATGCTTCGTGCAAAAGGTCTCTTGTAAGGTATCATTACAAAGCTTATACTCTACTGAATGTGTTCATCGTATTTGTATGAATGTATCATTCTTGTATCTGAAACTAGGAATTTAAAATAAAACTCTGAGGTCCTACTGTAGTTATGCAAAGGGGGGGCCATTAATGGTGGTTTAGAATCTTGATGCGTCCCATTAACTAGGACAATTGACTGTAGATGGCTCTGTTTACTTGCAAGCCTTCCTGTGAGTCAGGCCTGGAAGAATGAAGGCTTGGGGGTCTCACAGGACATGTGACCATGTCACCTGGTACTGGAATCCATCTTAATCCTGGTGCTTTTCCATTTAGAAGGAGGGGTGGGGACCCATAGAGACAAAAGATTCGTGCATTGTGCCAAAGCTCTATAAGGGTGTGGAACAGAACAAAGGGGTTCCAGTCATGAGAAGTCCCCTAGTTACCACGTGAGCTGGAGCTAACAAGAGCTGGAGCTACCAGGGGAAAGGATTGGGCCCAGACTAGGAAGGAATCCAGTCTGTGAAAGAAGCTTATTGGAACATCTCTGAGGGTGAGATTTTATCTGTAATCGGTTTCTTAATGTATTAGGCTTAGACTTGCATGTTTTTGTTTTATTTTGCTTGGTAACTTACTTTGTTCTGTCTGTTATTACTTGGAACCACTTAAATCCTACAATTGAGCATGTGATCTGCTAGCTAACCATAGCTGATATCCTAATTGGCCAGATCGCCTAACTGGCTGAGTAGCAGAGCTGATCTTAAGCCCAACAGTAGCATTTGGCCAGGGGACACTCAATGCTTATGCCTGCAGCTGTGATTGCTCCTCTACTGCCCTGTTCCCACCCTTGCTCCCGGCCTGCGCCAGTCTGCTCTAGCCGGGCTCCCATGCTTGGTTTCTGACTCTTGGTTCCTGACCCTTGACTCTGATTCTCAATTCTGATTCCTGAATCTTGACTCCAGCTCCAACCCCTAGGCATGACCACCCACACTTTGGTCCATGGCAGCTTGTGCAGCCCAACACACAAGAAGGAGGTGAAGAAGGGGAGTAGGAACCACTCAGTTAGTGGAATGGATCCCGCTAAGGTCAGTATCTCCCTATCAGAGATAGCAGGCAACCTACAGAACCTACAGGTGCAGGTAGATGCCCTGCAGTCACAAAATGCTACGCTGCAGGCACAGGTTCCATCACCCACGACTTCTCCTCCTTGGGGACCTAAAATTCCCCTGCTGGTCAAGTTTGGCACAGCCACTTCCACTGTTTTATGAACCAGTGCCAACTCCTATTCCTGCTGCACCTGCAGTCCTTCCCCAATGACCAGTCTTGGGTGGGACTTATCATTAGCCTGGTGACTGAAGAGGCATTGGATTGGGCCTTCCCACTCCTGGAATAGTATAGCCTTCCCCTGAACAGTGTGAGGATTTTGTTCAAATCATGCCAATATTTTTTGATTATCCAAGTCATATGTGCACAGCTGAGGCCATGAACCAAACCCTGAGGCACAGTGGCCAGCCAGTTGCTAATTATACCACAGAGTTTCGGCATCTGGTAATTGACAGTGCATGGAATGAGTCCCATAATGCTACCTCTGGGACAAGAAGTTATTGGCAGTCAAGGTGGCATTCAGGGAATGGCATCATGTCCTGGAGGGAGCTTGGCTCCTAGCCCAGTTCTCACAGACCAAAAGAACATAGAGTACCTCTGGACAGCCAGACACCTCAATCAACACCAGATTCTCTAGTCTCTCTTTTTTGCATGATTTTACTCTGTTGTAATCTATTGCCCAGGTCTAGAAATAGGAAAGCAGATGCCCTATCCCACAAAGAGTACCTCGAGCTTGGTGAAGAAGTTCTTTCTACAATTCTTCAGGCTTAAGTCAAAGGGGCAGTTGACAGCAATCTAATGTTGTCCATTCGTTCTCAGCTGCTCCACAACTCCTTTGCAACCCAGATCCATCAGACCCTAGATAATGCAGATGCCCCGTCTGGTTCCGAATTTAAGCTGCAGGATGGCCTCCCCTATCACAAGGATCATATTTACATTCCGGAGGGTCAGCCTAGATTCCAGGTCATGTCATGCCACTCCCTAGTCACTTTGGTAAATCAAAGACATGGGACCTGATACCATAGAGTTTCTGGTGGCCTACCCTATGCGCATGTGTCAAAGAGTATGTAAGTTCCTTCAATCTTTGCTCATGAGTCAAGAG
This sequence comes from Natator depressus, assembly GCF_965152275.1. Lineage (NCBI taxonomy): Eukaryota > Metazoa > Chordata > Testudines > Cheloniidae > Natator > Natator depressus. The sequence continues at coordinate 41,396,910 of NC_134239.1, read as the reverse complement.
TCTGTGCTTGAAATTGCTCAGCCTTCTCCAGCCTTTGCCGTAGAGCAAGGTTTCCCAAACTTGGTTCGCGGCTTGTTCAAGGCAAGCCGCTGGCAGGCCGCAAGATACTTTGTTTAGCCACCACTTCCCGTAGCTCCCATTGACCGGGAACGGCAAACCGCGGCCACTGGGAGCTGCAAGCAGCCAAACCTGCAGAAGCTCAGGTAAACAAAGCGTCTCACTGCCCGCCAGGGGCTTACCCTGAACAAGCCGCGAAACAAGTTTGGGAACCCCTACCCTAGAGTATAAGGTCTATCTTATCAATAGACTTTATTGTGGAGCTGCCCGACTCTCCTGGGCACACAGTGATCCTAGTTGTGGTTGATATCCTAACTAAAATGGCACATTTTTTTCATGTTGTGCCATCCCTTCCAGCCTGTAAACAGCACGTGTCTTTCTGGAGAATATCTGCTGCTACTACTGCCTATCAACTGCCCCCAATTCATCTCCTGTTTTTGGAGGGAGTTTCTGCAGCTTCTTGGAATAGAGTCCCTCACTTTGCCTACCAGCCAAAGACCAATGGGCAAACAGAACCAGTCAGTCAAATTCTAGAACAGTATCTGTTTTTTTTTTAAATTACCACCAAGCTGACTGGTTTTCTCTGCTCCACTATGTGGAATTTGCTTATAACAGAGCAATCCATGCCTCAGCTCAACAAAGCCCATTTTTTGCAAACTACGGTTTTCATCCATGATTCCATCTTGATGTATCCACAAACTCCCTGCAGATGCAGACTGGACTCCCCACTTCTCCAAGATCCCAAAAGCTCAAAGAGCAATTGAGTTCCACAAAAGAAACTTACAAACACCATGCTGACCAGGGGTGTTGGACAGCCCGCAACCTAGCCATAGAGGACAAGATCTGGCCATCTACCCAGAACCTCAGTTTGGCTCTTCCATAAGCCAAACATGCTCGCCAGTACTTGGGCCCATTCAAGATCTTGAAACAGATCAATTCCCTAGCCTTCAAGCTGCAGCTACCTGCTTTGCTCAAAAATGAGGGATTTCACATTTCCCTCTTTAAGCCCTATACTGAGAATATGTTCCTGTGTCATGACAACCCATCACTACTGCCCATAACCATTCTGGGACAAGAAGAATACTTAGTCTGACAAATCCTTAACTCCCAGTAAGTTAGGGGAAAACTTCAGTATCTGGTGGGCTGTTATGGAACTGGTTGAAAACATTCCTACAGGACCTACTACAAGACTTTCACTGGGCTCATCCTGAGAAACCAGGCTCTAGGACCCCTGGGAGGCATCCTCAAAGGGGAGGTTACAACCAGGAATGAGGGCCTACAGTTGCACTTGAGATCAGCTGGCTAACTGCTGCTGAAATCCCTAAATGGCAGATCACCTGCTTGGCTGAGCAGCATTGTCAGGACTGTTCTTAAGCCTAGCAGTAGCTCTTGGGCAGTGGCTGCTCAACCATGACACTTGCAGCTGCAATTATTCCTGCACTTGCTTTGTTCCCTGGTCTGCTCCAGTCCACTCTAGCCCTGTTCCCCTGCTCAGTTTCTTAATCTGGGTTCCTGACTGTCCCTGACACTTGGTTCTGACACTTGTGGGTTCTTGACTGCTGGATCTTGACTGTGGCTCTGACCACTGGGCCTGACCACTGTAGCTCTGACCACTGGAATCCTAATTGGAAACATAGACAAATTGTTAAGGATGAATACAAAAGAATAGTGTGAGCAAGTAGGGATAAAATCAGAAAGGCTAAGGCACAAAATGAGTTGCAGCTACCAAGTGACATAAAAGACAGCAAGAAGGAGTTCTATAAATACCTGTACATTAAGAGAAAGACAAAGATGAAGGAAAGTGTAGGCCCACTACTTAATGGGGAAGGAGGGCTAATAACAGATGACATCAAGAAGGCTGAGGTGTTCAATGCCTATTTTGCTTCATTTTTTACTAAAAAGCTTAATTGTGGCCAGATGCTAACACAATATTAACAACAAGGGAGAAGTAACACAAACCAGAATAGGGAAAGAGCAGGTTAAAGAATATTTAAATAAATTAGATATATTCATGTTGACAGATCCTGATTAAATTTATCCTAGGGTACTTAAGGAGTAGCTGAAGCAATCTTAGAAACTTTAGCCATTATCTTTGAAAACTGATGAAAGATGGGTGAGGTCGTAACGGACTGGAGAAAGGCAAACACAGTAAAAGGGGAACAAAAAGGACCAGGGGAATTATAGACTAGTCAAACTAACTACTTTGTAAGCACCTAGAGGATAATAGAGTAACAAATAATAGCCAGCAATGATTTTGTCAAGAACAGATAATGCCAAACCAACCTAAATTCTATCTTTGACAGGGTTACTGGCGTAGTAGATAGGAGGAAAGCTGTAGACATGACTTATCTAGATTTTAGTAAGGCTTTTGACAGTCCCCCGTGTCATTATTGTAAACAAACTAGGAAATTGTGCTCTAGATGAAATTACTATACGGTGAGTGCATAATTGTTTGAAGGGCCATATTCAAAGATTAGTTATCAGTGATATGCTGTCAAACTGGGAGGACATATCTAGTGGGATCCCACAGGGGTCTGTCCTGGGTATGGTAGTAGTTAACATTTTGAATGACTTGAGTAATGGAGTGGAAAGTTTACCTATACGTTTGGGGATGACACTGTCAGAACCTTCATTTTTGAGACCAACCCAAACTTGGTAGTGAAGCGGTGATACTTGGTTTCCCTCCTCTTATCCCAAGTTCACTGTGCCAGCAACACTGGTTCAGATAAAGTCGGTCTTGTCTTCAGAGTACTATGAGAACTCCTTGCAAAAATTGAGATTGATGGGTTAGTCAGATGATTCACTACCCTGGACATTTATGATAGTCATGACTCTTCAGAGTCTGTATGATGGAGAAGAAACATGACTTCTTAATGCTTATGGCACAGGAGCATGCAAACTTCTTTTGCTGCAATGAATCAGATTTTGAATCTGTCTTCTTCCAATGATGCTCTAATCTCCCACTCTCCAGTTTCATTTGTCATAGATTGCAGAGATCACCCTGGTTCAGTGACAGCTATTGTTAGGGATTGGATGTCATGCTTATGATGAACACATGGTTGTGGTGTCTTACTAGCCTACCTGTGCACTTGTTCTGAGGCTGGTCAATGTGCCATTCAGACCCCATGTTTCCAACGATGGACCAGTGTTGTTGGTTTACTCACTAGATGGCTGGAAGGCCCTGATCTAAGTTTGTAGTTGGTGAGGATCAGACCCTGTTAGGGAAGTTTTTACTACATATTCAGTGTCTACACACCAGCTAAAAGATTTAAGTTCAAGTTGTGTCTGGCTGTGTAAGTTGGACCTGTGACCATCTGGAGACTCTCCTAATTGTCATGATAGATAGATCCTGAGCCAGTGTGTTGGAGAAGTTGACTGTATGGATATTGATTTCTGTCTCCAGTATAGTGTGTCTTGGGAATTCCAACCCCAGGCTATGCAGAATTGCAGTTAAGAGGGGGAATGTGTGGTAGATTTTGGAGCACAAGACTTCCTACATTGAATTTGTCACAGTATTTATATGCTAAATAAGTAGATTTACATACATTCATTCTCAGAATAGGACCCTTGTTACAATTTTGAAGTTGGATGTGAAGAGAATAGGTATCTGTCCTCTCTTCTTCCTCCGGGATCATGAATCATAGAAATAGCTGTGTCAGTACCCACTCAGGTTAGTCATCCAGCCAAGTTTCAGTGGTGTATGTTGTGATGGGTGTTTGATGTAAAGACTGATCTTCTGCTCAACAGCATAAGGTTTAGTTCACTCAGTGATTGACCCCTGTTGTTCTGGTTCTCTCAGCCAAAGACACAGAAGTGATCAGAGTTAAGCATTTTCTCAATAGACATGTTATTCTATATAACAGCAAAACTGATATTTATATAAATAAGATTAAATATAAACTAAAACATGAACAACCCTGAAATGGGTTTATGAGTCTGAGTCTCTGAAGTTTCAGATCAGTGATTTTGCACTTCTGTGGCCTACACATGGGTGCTATAACATTCTTAAATAATGTCCCAGATGTTAATCTGCTACTTGATCTCTTTATTACATTTATGACTCACTCAGTAATGCAAGCTGACATAAAGAATTTTAAATAATGTATATGTTTAAAATGCCTTCATTTTTGTTTATGTAATTGTACAAATATCTATGTGTAATATGTATTATGGATTTTAATAAATGCTTGAAAATGGATTTCTTAATATGCTCATTATGTTTCTGAGCCTGCTAATTCTTTAAGGAAATGAAGAAAAAATAATGAAACCATGTTACATAGGTACTTAATTTTTTTTTATCTGTGGTACTGTTCTGGTAATTAATGCCTATTTTATGCAAACTAGACTATATCTCTTACTGGACACATTACTGTCAAGAAAATATTACTTGCCTTAATTATCAGTAATGAAGCAGGGATAAGCTGCTCACTTAGATATAATATATCTAATGACCTTTTCAGCTAGAGGTTGTGATGAAAGGTATCAGTTTCACAAATTATGCCTCATTCAGTTTCTGGCCTTTGTATAGATTAATGTTTTGAGGATGAGTTTTAAAGTCAGACATAAATTGTGTTTGGTGTTTAAAATTGATTTAGTGTCTTGCTTTTAGTACATCATTTTCTCTTTTACACATTAATCCAAGCCTCATTTTTATCTTCAGGTTTTGTATAAAAGGCAATACTTAAATCTAGGCTTGTCTTACTAAGTACAGCTGTATATTTTTGACAGTGAGGACCGGGGGTCAGGAAGCACACATGTACTTTAATATGAAAACATACTTAGAGTTTGAAAAAGCCAGAATTTACAGTTCTATATCTATTTTTTTAAAAAAATCATTGTGAATAGAGTTTATGTAACTCATTTTGTATTTATCCTTCTTAACACATGATCCAACTTACAAAGCATGATATTTCTGAACTATTGTTACAGTTAGTAATATTACTATCAAGTGGATTTGCTATGGTAATTTTTATGGTAATTATGTTCTACTTTGAACTCTAACAAATAACATTATTTTCTGCATGGTGTCTGTTTAATTGTGGTGGTGTTTTTTTTACTGTCAGTAGGAAATGTCTCTCCAGATTTCTAATAACCCATGGTCAACTGCATCCATAGTGTAATTCCACTGACTTTAGTGGTGTTATACTAGGGATGAATTTGGCCCCTGGTTTGGAATTGAATCTGTGACCTAGAGCTGATTTGGATCCTTGTGAGGCTCGTTCTCAGAGGGGCGAGGAATATAGTGTTTTACCCAAAGAGATAAGACCATGTGATGAAGTTTGGCAACCTGAAATATTATGATGTACATCAGTAGACACAGGAACATATGTTTTATGTTGATCTACTATTCTGTTTTATTCATTTCAGATAGGTGCTTCCAATCAAAGCATATCCTGTTGCTGGCAATTGGATGCATGTTAGAGGAAAAAGTCTGAGAATGAGCTGGTTATATGTGTGCTGATATATGAAAGGAAAAATGTAGCATGGGCATACACCATATGTAGTTACGGCCCATTTACTATTCAAATCATGAGACCTTGACCATACAATCATAATAAAGTTACTCTAACAAGTTTGCTTTTCCACACATCATAATGTAACCTCCAAAGAGTTTCGTGCATGAGTTATTTGTCCTTGTTTCCTTGGGACAGAATCATCAGAGAAGACTATAGAATGTATGAAGGTGCATGGTGAAAACCTAGCTGGTGAAGATGCTGTTTTGTCCTCTTTTTCTACCTGATGTGCAAATAACATAAAATCACACTTCTTCCACTCCCAGAAAAGAATGTCCACTCTTAAATATTACATTTAGTCAATTTTATTTTTTTAAATAGTAATCAAAATCAGATGATCCCTTTTTTCAAAGTCATTTAATTTCTCTTCCATTATGCTTTTAATGGGGTAACTTGTCATGCTATGTTATATAGTACCTAAATCATTTACATTAACTTATAGAGGGTAAATTGAATTTGTGTTGTGTCATACTCTGAACTGAATGAAACTATGTCATATCAGAAACAGCTGGTTAGGTATCCTGCTGAGAAATCTCACCTATTCTTAGAAATACCACCTTTTGGCCATAGGATTTCTTGAAATGGACTTCGATCTCAAATGGGGGTGTGGGTATTACTTGTGGGGTAATGCAATTCACCCCCCTTTCAAAGACCCTTTTGCGTTAGGAAACAGTGGGGGAAAGGGGAATATAAGCAAGCACTGAAAAGTATTAAGAGCCGATGTCTATGAAGAATATTTGTGTACAAACAGAGAGATGTGAAAAAATAAAACTATTAAATAGTATAAATAGCAATGCACAATACTGTGATATAGGATGGTCCAGAAAACCATCACAAGAGAGGTAGCTTAATAGCTCAGTATTACAGAGGAATATTTAGTGACTGAGTATGATTGGGAATACCAAAAAAATACACTGTTTCATCTTCATTTGAAATAGTAAATAGAAGCAAAGTTCAGTAACCCTGATAGTCAAATTAAAATATCCCGCTGTAGTCACCCCGCTTCTCCACACCAGCAGCACTGCTAGCTAATTTTTCAACTTCGCACATGTACTCTGTGCTTTCTTTGACACTACCTCTTATGAGTGGAACACCCTCACTGAGCTGATCTCCTTCCCCTTCAGATCTCTCCCCAAGACCTACCTCTGCCAACATACCAAAAATGAAAATGGCCCATCTTGATTATCACTACAAAAGGTTTTTTTTCTCTCCTGCTGGTAATAACTCACCTTAACTGATCACTCTCTTTATAGTGTGTATGGTAACACCCATTGTTTCATGTTTTCTGTGTATATAAAATCTTCCTACTGTATTTTCCACTGCATGCATCTGATGAAGTGGGTTTTAGCCCACGAAAGCTTATGCTCAAATAAATTTGTTAGTCTCTAAGGTGCCACAAGTACTCCTGTTCCTTACTTGTTGAGTAATCCCTTCTAAATCAAAGGGACTACTCACGTGAATAAGAGTTTCAGATTCTGGCCCTTGAATAATAACTTTACAAGGCACAGTTTTAATTTTATTTTTCAGTTATACCTAGATAGAAAGATCCTAATAATAGGAGCATGCTACAACCCCTTAAGGAGGAGACATGAGAATAAAACATCACATCATAAAGGAAGACCTATAATAATAATACTGACTTATGGGTGCTTTTTAACCTCTGTGATATTATTTGGGAATCCCCTGAAACGTGATAATATAGTGACAGACTTGATGGCTGTATTAAATTATTGTTTCCTGAACCAGCAAGTCAGTGCTTCTACAGGAATAGTTCATGAATACATGTGTCTCAGTCAGTAACAAGACACAAAAATCAGAGACAGAACTGCTAAAATGACTTCCATATGACAAGATTTTATATAATATGGTAATAGTAATTACTTATATCTGAAAAAATGTATAAGTCTGCTCCTAATATGTGATGTATTGCCATTTTCTGGTGCTTATTTTATGTAAACAAACTTTTTAAAAAGTGAAACCCAGTTCATAGCTGCTTTTAAATATTTGTATATCTTCAATTACACTTCTTTTATAATTCTTATGCCATAAATGTATCATAAATCAATGTTGTAACAGCAGGGATTAACATATCTAAAGGTAATTTACTTAGATATCTTTCTGATCAGAAGGATTAATTGCTCAACGATAAAAAAGTTCATATTGTGAATTAAGTGAATTATTTATTTTAAAAATGTCCTCATTACACATAGATGGTGCAGACAGTTAATGGAAAAATTTTGGAATTGCAGATTTCGCTAGGATGTTTCACAGGATTTTAATACATGTTTTTAGGAGAGCACTAATGTCGTATACATTTGGATCATTGCAAATTAGACTCATAATTTCTGTTTATTTTTAAAGCATTAGTTTTTTACATAATTTTCTTGTTTCTTGGAGTTTTCAGTTGAGAAAATATCCTCTTTATAGTAAATTGTAGCATGGCAATGGTTGTGCGTTTGGATGGGTTCTTTTTCCAATGGTTATAAAATAATCACAAAGTCTCAAATTTTCTTTTGGTGGTAGTTTATCACTTGAAACTGAAAATCTGAAACAGAGGTAGATCAGCGTTATATGAAAAATCAAGGAATGCGATGCAAAATAAAAAATTATATTGTGTATTGATGCATCACAAATACAGTGAATACTTATTTTGAAGAAGTATGCATATTAATTAAACAGAGGGGGACAAACTCATGCCTGGTATGTGTGGGCACAACTCTGTTATCTTCAGTGGGGTTGTGTCTTCTTACAAGAGGGCTAAATTTGGCACACAAGATTTACGATGTTTCCTGTGTTAAGTCTTTTTTTCATCCAGCTTGCTACACAGGGTAAATGTTGGTTTTTATTTTTATTTTTTACTGTAGTCATTAGTCTGTATCTCTGTGTAGAAGTGGTGAAATATGAGTTTTGAGGTTAGATTTCCTACTGTTTTAGTCCTTAGTCTTATTTTCAAGATAGATTGAAAATTGCTGGCAATAAATCCTATCAATGTTGCCTTGTGACAAAGAACTAAATTTTCAACAAAATAATGTGTTAATATTCTCCAGCGTACTGTGTATTGCACCTTCAGTATTTATGAAATATCTTTGGAAGTATATGTGCAGTGGGATCTCTGTAGGGAGTGGATAACTTAAAGAGAAGATACCAAGAGAGGAAGAGAAGGAGAAGTCAGGGATCAAACAACAAACATCCCTGAAGATCACAGTGCTCCAGGCAAGGAAGGATGAAGTGGGCTGACAACAACCTCCTCTCACAGTCCTTGGTGCTAACAGCGGATAGGATTTCGGCCTCCAGTGGCATCCTTCTAATAAAGAACTTTGTCACAAACCGTCTCTTATATATTGTCTGTACTAATACCCTCTTTTATTTATTCTGGAAATTATGGGTGAGGATCTCTTCATATATGATGGTTCTGGATGTATCTACCTCTGCTTAGGTACCTATACAAGGAATTATTTCTGATGATTGCTCAACCAAATGGCCTGATTCGCAGAGATTCTGAGGTGCTCCAATTCTCATTAAAGCCCAAATGGGGGTTCCACATGTTCATTTTACCTTTGAAAATCAAGCAAGCTAGTAACTTAAGTCCTTTGCATTTTTTTTGTTTTGATAGTAAGCCAATATTTAACCAAAGAAGTTTGCAGAATTAAAATTGCAGACTGTTAAGTATATATAGGCAAACACTTGAACAAAAAAGGGTTGATATCATTCCCAGTCTTCTCAACATGGCTGTCAGCTTTTTACGCTGCATTAATGTCATACTGCATAGGGACATGAGGTATACTAATAGAAAAGCATAGAATGGAAGCAGCAACAATAAGCAAAAGCTTTTCAAAAAGCTGTCCTTACACTTTTGAAGGATAACAAAAACCTGCTGTTTCCTTTGTTGGATTGGGCTGAAGATTACGGTTATACTTCATCACTCCCTCTTCTTTAGTACATCCAAAAGAGGTAGTTAATTCCTTATTTCAAGAGATATTAATGTCTTGTTATCATGGAACATTCATGTGATTTAGACACAGGACAACTTTAAAACACAGAGAAGCCTACGTTCTACAGGTTTTGAAAATTATTGTGTATGTTCCCATTTCACTATAAACAAATGCAGTAGTTGTAAAGGCACTCTAAAAAATTAACTTGGAATTTCAGGAGCACTCGCCCCAGAAGGGGCAGTAGTTTGCAGCCTTGTGGAGGGGATAGGGTATGTAGGGTTACCAGATAGCCTGATTTTATAGGGACAGTCCCGATATTTGGGGCTTTGTCTTATATAGGTGCCTAGTACCTTTCACCTCTTGTCCCCATTTTTCACACTTATTATCTGGTCACCTGAAGGGGACATAGCCTTCAGACCATTTGAGGGATAAGGTTTGTCAGGAAAATCAAGGTTCTTCCCCAGATATCTGAGGGGTTCCACTTGGACTGGCAACACTATGCTGCCCCGAAGTCTCCCCCAGCAGGATAGGTCAGTAAGAAGCCATGCTGCCGTGGTGCATTCTCCATTGCTGCACACTTTCTTTGTAATAGCTGGTAATGGTGAGGAAGGGAAGTTAACCCTGCAAGAAGCAATATTAACCTCCACTCAAATGCTATTATTACAAAAGATTTACTGTGTATAGTGCAGTGAAATTACACAGCACTTTACAAAACACACATTTGCTGTCCTAAAGAGCTTAAAATCTAAGACAAAACAAAAGACATGACAACCTTCAGCACAGGGCAAGGAGATTTTTATTGATGCAAAGAGAGGGGGAATTATTTGAAGAGATTGATTTAAAGGAGGTGAGAGTGGGTGCTTGGTGGATGGGAGCAGGGAGACAGTTCTAGGCATAGGTAACAACATGATAGAAGTTGTGAAACAAAAAATAGTAAAAGGAGATGAGGGAGGAGTAAAATGACGGAACTGAAAAGAACACACACAGAGAGGGGGACATTGGAGAACATGAGAACAGAGATGACAGTAGATGAAGAGGACAAGAGCTTGAATTTGATGAGGGAGAGAAAAGCTATTGAAAGTATTCAGAGTGAAAGCAGATGTGGATCAGACCACTGGGAGTGGAAGATGGCTGTAGCAGTTGCATTGCACCCAGACTAGAGAGGCGACAAGCAGGGAGGTTACATAGCATATCAATGAAAACAAGATTAGAGATGACAGTAGCATTGACAATGATTTTATAATTCATGGCAGTGAGCCAAGGGTGAATTTTGGTGTTGTAAAAGAGGAAGAGATGGCAGAACTCAGCAAGTGACTGGATAAAATGAGAGAGAGAAGAAACAAATAATACAGTGCAGTAATGGGTTGGGAAAATAGGAAGAATAGTAAAGTAATCATGATAGGGTTAACTGGCTTACCCAGAGTATTATGGGATGGAGCCATGCTCTACCTCTCCATTACTTCCTGTTTTGTAAATTTCTATTTCCCCTGTCCCCACACATACACACACACTTTTGCTGCAGTTGAATAAAGCAACAAGTTCCCAGCCTGGAGTCCTCTGAGTAAAGTATTATTTTTTGTTGAACTGAGTAGACCCTTTACAAAAGGAAGGATAGCAAAGTTGCCATTGGAGATATAGAAGGGAGAGGAGGAGGAAAGTTTATTTTTGGGGGAGATCAAATATGAGATGACAATTGGACATCCATATAGAGATAGAAATTTTTTGCATATCAGAGATGAAAGTCAAAGCCTTGTGAGGAAATAAGACCAGAGAGAGTGTGCAGAGAAAGAGGAGGAGGGAACTGAGAACAACTGAGAACCCTCAGGGACATCAGCAGATGGAGAAGGGCAAGATTAAAGCAAATGATGGAAGAGCAGTTAAAAGCAAAAGAGGAAATAAAGAAAACAGAGCCGGGGAAGAGCAAAACGAAAGGAGGAAGATGGGAACAACTATGTCAAAGGTAACAGACCAAGAAGGATGACAATAGAGAAGTGTCCTCTAGATTTACTTAGGAGGAGCTCATTATTAACCTTGCAGAGTCCATCTTTGGAGAGGCCAAAAGCTGGAGTGGAAGTGATCAAAGAGAGAGAGAAGAGGAAACCAGGCAGCAAGAACAATCATCTTTGTTAACGTTACAGGGTCCTATATTCCCCTCTACCATGAAGCAATGTCAAATAGTCAACATACAACATCTTGTAGCCTACAAAAGATCAGTGTGTTCAGTTTCCTGTTTACCTTTCAGGAGTGGTTTCAACTCTCATTAATCTTGAAGGCTCTGTGATAACACAACATCTCTCCAGCATAACTCAGGCAGCTATCCTGCTTTCTGAGATTGTATTGCTGCTTTCATGTCTTTGGGAGCTTGAAAATTTAGGTGTTAGCCAAAATGTTAGTTATTCCGAGTTTGTATACAGATCATTTTTCCCCATAGACAAAAGAAGCTACTAATACAGAGTGATTCATTTAAAGAGAAATCAGTCAGGCTTGCAAGTAACAGTAAGCTTATAATGTATAAAGTTTATAAAATATATAAAATTTTAGAAATAATTTTTGTTGTGTGCTGCTGAAGTTCCAGAGCCACAGAGGCAAAGATATAGACAAGGCCCTGGGCCTTAGCCCCATTGAACCTCAGTGGGCAGACTGGTATGTAAGGAGTAAGGACCCAGAAGCCTACAATGCTGCCTCTAATTATCTTATATTAAGATCAAAATTTTATATTTTACATATTTGTAATTTGCTATTGCACTAAGCACAATTAGAAATATGCCAGACATCACTTGTACATTCACTGTTTCCATACTACCGAAAGAAAAGACCAGTGAAAAGTCAGCTAGAACATTACAAAATAAATGTAAGAGCAAGTTGCAAAAGATGGTAAAATAATGGAATTCAGTGAATACTTCATATTGTACATCATTTTAGAAGAGAAAACATTAAAATAAGTTTATATTTGCTATGTATCCTGTAGTCTGGTTGACTTCAAAACCAGTGAATCATTGCTAAAATACGGTATCAGTAAAGACAACTTTAAATCAGCTTCATGAACTAAATGGAATTTATCCTAATGTTTAAGGAGTATGTAGTTAAGCTCCATAGTTCAGAAACAAAACACAACGTAAATGTGTTGTGATGCTACTGGAATCTTTCAAATAAGGTCACTTTTCAAAACAGAAATAAGGCAGGTTCAAGAAATCATGGCCTTATCATCATATGGGAAGGTCATGCTGATAATTGTATCAAACATCTTTTCATTTTTCAGGATGTGTTGTGTGGCTGTATACTGTTTGTAAACTTGAAAGCATAAACTTTCACTTTGTCAACAGTATATATCAATTGCATCAGGATAATGTGGATGCTGATTTATGGAGTACCATGAGTAAAGCAAAGTTACATTTTTATAGCCATTGCCTCTGATAAAGACAAAACAATCCACTTCCTCTCTACCCTGTTTGACTTATTCACAGCAGCAAAGTGCTATTTTTCAGTTGGGAAGGACAAAAAAAATCAAATTTAAGCATTCAAAGAAGGAATTCCAAATTTCTCTGAAGGTCAGCGAAAGACTCCAAGAGAAATTTTTCCTGTGGCTTTACGTTAACTGTAGATATGAGAAACCTCTGCACAAGAAAAAAGGAGTGTCTACCAAAATGTGATTGGCTTTGGCTCTCAAGATGGTGAGAGCAGGAGTATGGTGTGAACCTTTCATTCAAACCTTTCTAGAGGAAATCACAAATATCTGGAAGAGATTTGCTAGAGGAAACCTATCACTCCACCATAAGGAGTAATGAAATCCAGATTTTGCACTATATCTTTAAGATTCAACATGCGCTTGCAATGCAGGCACGTGGGTGTTGTCATTCTAAAACATTTGCTTCTTTCAGCCGTTTTCTTTTCTTTTCTTTTCTTTTCTATTTTTTTTTTTTTAACAAGCCTGACCATTAGCTTGAATAATTGTGAACTGAATTTCATCTCAACAGATCTGGAATGGTGGGTAAACCAAAACTAAGATGGGTCGTCTTGTCATGTTTAGTCTGGACTAGTGAGCCGTGAACTCATACGCCAAAAAAAGCTATCAGCATTATGTGCCCTTTATCATATTATTTACCATTTTCTGAAGGATTGAGATTCAAGAAAGAGTGTATAGTAGGTCAGCAAAAATTCTCCTTTTCAGAAGTACGTGCACCAACAATTACCTATTCTGTGATCTGCTGTACACCTTGACAGTGATGAGATTGGTGATTCTTTGTAGACAACTTTGTTCATTCCATTTATCAAACTGAATAGTTTTCATTCTCCGTTTCCCCAGTGCAATAGGCGTTCAGGTATTCTGCCAGTATGTTTGTCTGTCTCATGATGTGAGTCATTCTGGCTGATACCAGCTATTTTTAATTCACTAGAAAGGGAGCAGACCACTACTACAGTATTGTCCCATCAGAACAGATATATTGGTTCCACCTTCTAGGCTGAACATATCATCCTGATTCCTCTGATATCTAGAACATTTAGGTGGTGGCGTGGCTTTGCATTATTAGTATTAACGATATATGACAATGTTGATGGACAAAAATGGTTTCAGAATGAAAAGGAAGGCAGTATGACTTCTCCAGACTAACTTAATATCTTATTATGAGGGCTCCATTGTGCTGGACACTATATACGCACATAGTAACAAACAATCCCTGCCCTAAAGATCTTCTAATCTAAATAGACAAAAGAGTTATTATGTGGGAGACAGGACTGATTAGTATCCCCATTTTACAGATGGGGAACTGAGACACAAAGGAAGATTTTCCAGAGGTCACATACGAAATCTCCTGAGTCAGTGTCCTATCTCTAAGGCCATGTCTACACTATAAAGTAAGTCAAGCATCAGACTCAGGCTCAAGGCCACCACTGCCATCTACACACAATTCTGTCTAATTTGGGCCAGGACCAGGCCCCAAACCCCCTCAGGGATGGAGCGTTCGAGCCTGAGTCCTTTGGGAGCCCAGGCCCAAATCCCATTGTTTTGCAGTGTAGATGGAGCCCAGAACTCCCAGACTAGGGTCATGAGAGTCCACTAATGCTGTACCACAGTCCCATAGGACAGTGTCCTTTGTCCTTTCTATCCAAACACTAGCCAAATGACTCAGAGGAAATTGAAGCAACCCTCCTATTTCATGTACCGCTTCTTGACACTTAACCCTTCCATTTTGTTCTGACTGCTGAGCTGTAAGCAGAGGGAACTTTTTCTTGCATTTGTAATGGCCACTGACACAAATAAGTCCTTTGCCAAGCATGCTGTTAGCTGATCATAGGAGCTCAGACAGATTTTGGTTAATCTCTGGTGCCAAGATGAACAAACAGTTGGACTTTAGCAAGATTTCCAGGAATTACCACTCGTACCAGCTAATAAAGAAACTGATAGTGTTAGGGATTCACTAGACCAGTGCAGGGAGCAGATTAAGCAGCTAAAGAATGACTACCAGAAATGGGATGAGAACCACACTCCTGAGAACTCATCATCATCCTATCTCTTTTACAAGGAGTTTGACCAGGTGCTGAGTACTGCATCAAGCACTGAGCCACAAGCACTTTACAACAGCTTGGTCAACTGGGATGGTGACCTTCTTATCCCCTGAATCCATTATTACTGGAGGGATGCCAGAAAGCACCAGATGAGGCTGCCAAAGTGATTCTTGTACTCAAACTGGTGCCCCAGAAGGCTTTGCTCCCGGAGAAGCTGAAGCACATTTTGAGTCCCTACTTGAAGGTGCTTTTCAATGCCAAGGAGTTTCTGGAGCTGAGGCATTCCTCTTGGGATATATTAAAGCTCAGTTTTACAAAATATTGTTTTTTGGCCTGGAGATTGCACAAGACACTTTTGCCTTGGGTGCACTGAACTTATTGTGAAGCACTGAAACAAAAATGCACTGTTTGATGTCTGCTTTTAGATCCTTTTAAACTCTGATGGTCCTTTAACATCTGCTAGTCCATCCACCTTAGCAGTGCAGGCCCACTGCAACAGGTCCCAGATATATAACTGTCATGAACCAGTCCAAGCAGAAGTATTTCCGTGATGAACTTGTGCTGGACATTCTGGACAGGGCCATCAGGCAGGTGCAGTACCAGAGGGAGAAGGATTCATGGCAAGTGGAGCAGCAAATGCAAGGCACAGACAGGCTTCAGTTGAAGAGGACAGAGATTCAGTGCATGAGGAGAGGCTTATAGTACGGTTTCTTGAGCAGGAATGTCGGCTGAGGGAGGCCAGCAGAAAGACCTGTTTGAGAGGCTGCTTATGCTTATGGCCACCAGAATACAGGCTCCTGCTGCATCCGGACCACATCTTGAGTCACCTCCACAGTTCTATGTGCTGCAGACCAGGAACACTTTGGAAAATTACGTGATGGGATTGCCCATGAATGAGGATTTAACAGGAGCTGAACAGGAAAAATCTATCCCATGCAGTCCTCCACCCATATTCTGACCCCTTCTCCTCTGCAGGCCTTCACTCCCTTGTAGACCCCTGCCACTGTGAACAGCTCCATCCTACTGCAGAAGCCCAAGTACACTCCAAGCATGGAAGAAAGGAAAAGGAGAATGGGGGGCCAGGAGAGATACACAACAATAGGGGATTTATTGTTTGGAACTGGTTTCACTATTTGCACTGTTCATTCATTTCATTTTGGTTAAAGATTTTGGTGTTGGTTTATTACTGATGTTTTGGTGTGCTAATTGCAGCTGGCCTCCCTGCGGTGGGTTAATATTGTGTTTTTCTAACATATGTTCAAAAACAAATGTTTTTATTTTAAGAAATTTTATTGCCATCAGTGCA
Source organism: Natator depressus (assembly GCF_965152275.1). Taxonomy (NCBI): domain Eukaryota; kingdom Metazoa; phylum Chordata; order Testudines; family Cheloniidae; genus Natator; species Natator depressus. The sequence continues at coordinate 41,380,597 of NC_134239.1, read as the reverse complement.
CCACATCATATAAACTGTATTTAAACTAATAAAGGTAAACACATAAGGGACAACTAGGCAGTTGTATGCAAACACTATTTCTCAATACATTTCTCTACATCAAGCCATACTGAAAATCCACAGTTCTTGTAACTCACCCCCCACCTCCACCACGACCTCCATTTCATAAACAATCATGTCATTCATAACTACAATGCATGGCAAGCCACACACACTCACACATTTCATTTCATGATGTGACAGTACCTCATTTATTGTAAAGATTGTACAAATACATTCATAAATGTACTGTTCTCCCTCTTATATTGGCCCATATAAGTCCAATATGTGGGTGCACAGAGCATACCTGATTTATGTTGACTGGGTGCATCCTGCCCGAGCAGGGATAGGTACACTTTCTGGTTGAATGTACTGGTTCAATTACTGTCATAGCTATATTCAGGAGCCAATGGCTCCTTTGGCACAATCTTCACAAAGATTGTGAAGAGCATAGTGAGCCACAATAATGCAGACAGTACTGATGACACAGGCATCCAAACGTGTCTGTAAACACCGCCAGCAAGATTTCAGTCTGCCAAATGCACATTCAGTCACCATTCTGCAACTGCTGAGAGTGTTTTTAAATCTTCTTTTACTTGGCCCTCTGAGATCAGGATATGGTTTCATAAGCCAAGGCAAAAAGGGGTATGCGGAGTCCCCTAAGATAACAGTGTGACCATTAACTCTATTTATGACAATGTCATTTGGTAGGAATTGTATCCCAGCCTGTCCATGAATGTAGTCTCCTGGTTGTTGGGAAAACCCTGGCATCATGAACTTTTCCAGTGTATCCCAAATCAATCTTTGTGGTCCATAAGGGCTGACATAAATATGGTGTAGCACCCTTTGTGTTTTATGTACTCCTGCTCCTTGAGGAGGGCAAACTATGGGCACATGAGTCCCAGCAATGGCCCTTGCACAGTTTAGAAACACCATGCTCTCAAGACCAGCAGTTACTTCAGGGATATTGTTTATGCCCATCACCTTTGGGTAAATCACATGGCTGATTGCCTCCCAAACCTCCATGACCACTTTATCCACAGTTGACTTTCCAATGCTGAACTGATTAGCAATGGACCTGTAGCAATCTGGGGTGGTTTGCTTCCAGATATTTATAGAAACCCACATGTGGACTGATATGGGTGTCCTTATGCATGTGTCACGAAACTGGAGGATCAGGCAAGCTGCTCACAAATCTACAGAAGTGTAGCTTTCTTCATGCAAAACTTCTGAATCCACTGCCAGTTATCCCAGGTCTGCATGACGATGTGATCCCACCAGTCTGTGCGAGTGGCCCTGCTCCAGAAACGCCCATCTACGGAGGGGGCCTCAGCAGCTATATGAGAGTCATGAGTAACATCAGACAATTTGATTCTGCCACATCTGAATCATTCTTCTCCTCCATCATGCACTTTTGGTAGGCCAGAATGTTCAGCAAAATCTCATGGATGCTCAGCCCATTGGTTGAAATAGGAGTGAGAGCGTAAGCAAGAGAAACTTTTCAAATAGTGACACCTCCATCTTGCTGGCTCCAGTTGCCAGGAATGTGCAAACCCAACAGACAGCTTGGCCGGATCTGTTGGGAACGTGGCAGACTACAACTTCCTGAAACATGCAGGTTGGATCGTCAAGTTTCCCTGCACTTCACCACAGACCACGAGCAGCCACAGCTGGGGTGCTAGGAAGCGGGGGAATGTTGATTTGCCTCTGATCGTCGCACTGCAGCATGGATGTGCTGGAGCCCCAGGTTTGGGACCCAGTCCAGAAATTCTAAACCTAGAGTCCGTAGGCAGTGTGGATGCTCAAGCCCTGAGCTTGCAAACCAAGGGTCTACTGACTCAAGTCCCACTAACCCTAGGCTTACATTGCAGTGTAGACATATCCTAAACCACAAGGCCAGTTTTCAGGTAGTACAGTACTATAGTGTTCTTTGTCCTACATTTATGTCCATTGCCAGAGTTCATTTTGTAACCAAAAAATTGCTTTCATTTTAATTTAAAATGTGTATATCTCTGACAAAACAGTCCTAGTCTGTTGATTTTTTTTAAGTGGACTATGATACACTTTACTCATTGGATAAAACTGGGAAAAGGGATCTCTTGAATTTCTGATAACTTAATTTCAAAAGCCTTCCTCTTCCCACAGTTAAAATAATATTGCTTTAGTGAAGCCTAAAAATTAAACATTGTGCTTCATTAGTGCCATATTAATGATACCTTGATAAGTACATACACATAAAAATGTAAGTTAGAAAGGGTATTGGTTAAATATTTTAAATAGGTCTTTATCATATTGTTCTGAATGATGTCAAATACAATTTTTATTTTAAAAAGATTTTAGTTAGAATTTAATCTTTGAAAATATTAATAACAGCTTACAGCAGGTAGGCTATAAAATAACACTGTATGCTGTCTATTTAGTTTCTGGTTGAAAAAGCACAGCAGTACTTTAGTTCATTACCTTTGAAAAAAACAGTAACAAGATAATACAGCTGCCTCTGATTAAGATGTAAATTCTTTCTAATTAGAATGTAAATTCTTACATTTAAATGAAGACATCAATTGTCAGGATGCCATATGATATCTTATTCCACCTTGCCTGAATGAAGCCCTCTCTGTTCATCTATGGCACTAAAATAGTTTTGCTATCCCTTTGTTCTCTGATTCTTGTAATATTCTCTCTTCATGTTCCCTTTTCACATTGCTTTTGTTTGTTTTCCCCCTTGCATCTGATATTGTTGTGTCTTGGGATTTTGCAGAAATTTGGAATGAAAATTGAGTTCAGTCAGTGCCAGTATTTGCTTGTGCCTCAATTACTTCTGCTGAATTTTCCTCAATGCAAATCAGGCAGGTTGCATAAAGTGGTGCATGTATTTGAAATAATTAATTTTCCGTAAAATGATGGATCAAGTCCAATCAACCTTCATGAAATTTAAATAAAAGAATAGAGAATTAGAAATTAATTAACATTTTGTGTTGTTAATACTTTATTGTTTGATATAAGGTAGCAATAATAAGTTTTACTGTTGAGTATAACTTTTTCTTTATGAAACGTTGATGATAACCTTTTGTCACAATCATCTTGGAAGAAATATACTCAAAGCATTTCATTTCAGCAAATTTCATTCCGTGTTCATAACAATACCTGAACAGATATTTTAAAGTACAAAAATTACAGGTAAGCTGTGGTGAGTTTAGAAATGGACACATTAAGCTGTTGATACCATTGCATATATAGACAAGCTGAAAATAAGATAACTTGCACCTACCAACTGAATTTAAAGTGTTTAAATCTGCCGTTACATTAGATCTGGACATAAGACTGAAGGATTTAAAACACTTTGACTGAAAACTTATCAGTTGCATTTTTTTTTCTGAAGCCTCATATCAAAGAAGATATGTATTGGAAAAGCTTAAAAGCTTGTAGTCTTCTAAGAAATACATGGGGATTTTGTTGTTGGAAAACATTGACAGTTAACCATATTCCATGGTGCATATTCTTTATTTTTTATTTTCTAGTCCATGTTTTAAAACACAGTGATCCATGTCAATGAGTTTCTCTACATACCAAGCTTGTAATATGTAATATTTGTAGAATAAGCATAAATATCAATGTAAATAACATATAATGATTTTATGTAACATATGTGGATGTATAGTTAATACTGAATACTGTTATGGATGGAAACATGCTCTGAACAAATAGTACTGATATGAGTTCATATAACTATTTCAGTTGTAACTGATATACCTGGAACACTAATTTACTTATAACTATTACATCTGGAGATAAGCAGAAGAAGAATCTTGCCAGCAAATTTTAAAAACTGGATCTGGTAGAAATTGTTGAATATCAAGAGTCAGTTATCACTAGCGATATTCACAATTAATGTCTTTCATGGTTAATATTAGTATTATTATAGGACTTGCCATAAAATCTTTTATTAATGGTAGTGTACTATTTTTTCTGAATTGAATTGTAGCAGGTGTAACTTTATTAGCAAACTAAAAGCCTGAAGTTGTTTAGTAGGAGAGAACATAATAAAAGACTCTTTAATGTTATATTGTCTGAAATAGACTGAAATTGAAAAACACTGTAAATCAGGAAAAAGTGACTGACTGAAAGCTTTTGCTTCTTCATTTCCTTTGTTTTTCATTTAACCCATCAGTATAAAATTTGGTTAAAAATCCTCAGTAATATTAGGTAGGTATCATCATAACACTTGCATCAAATAGATTAAATATACAGTACTGTGCCATTATATAGTTGCTCTTACAAATAAAGACAATAAAAACTGTTTGAAAGATAAATTCAAATACCCTAATTCTGCTTTGTATCGCTTAACAGTACACAAAATTGTTTATTCCTATGAAGCCCTCAATCCTTGCAAACAATTAAGCACGTACTTAACTTTACACATGTGAGTAGTCTTACTGACTTCAGTAGGACAACTTATATATAAAGTCAAGTATATGTTTAATTGTTGGAAAGATCAGGGCCTTGGTAATTATTGTTATACTTTTAAAATTCACATAAGTTTTAAAATCTCTTGTAAATAGTATTAATATATATGGTTAAGTCTAATTTATTGCAGTTTTAATATATTTGCGTTTGTACTCATGATAGTCTTGTACAGGAGATATTATTGAAAAATAGATCATAAACAGTAACACAAAAACTCATTACATACCCAAGTATAACTCAGTGACATAATTTGGAGAAACCTGGTGATGTACAACATGTATTTGATATCAGAATCTTACTTTAAAGTGTTTGAAAAGCTTTTCTATAACACAGCCAGTCTGGATGAAAATGATGCTGAAAGTGGGCATTCTGCAATTACCCATTAGGTCGGCATAACTGCATTGCTCAGGGGTGTGGATTTTTCACACTCCTGTGCACCGTAGTTATACCGATATAGTGTAGCCCTGACCTGAGAAAATAAGGCTAAGTCTACACTAGCACTTTTGTCTGTATAACTTATGTTGCTCAGCAGTGTGAAAAAATACCCTCCTGAGCAACATAAATTACTGACAAACGCGCCGGTGTGGACAGCGCTATGTCACTGGAGACCCTCTCCCACTGACATAGCTACTGCCACTCTCCTTGGGGGTGGTTTAATTACGTCGAGGGAGAGCTCTCCCCCATCAGCATAGGGCAGCAACATGGGAGATCTTACAGCGCCACAGCTTCATCAGAATAGCTGTGCCACTGTAAGCTCTCTAGTGGAGTCATGGCCTAACTCAGAACATCACTGCTAAATACAAGATTGTTTAACATAAGTAGTTAATACATATTTCAAGGGACCGTTCAAAGTGAAGTGGCCCATTGGCACACCTCCCGTCATAGGGAGAACAGGAAGAGTGGGGGAGTAGCTGGGGGAGGATGCTAGTGGGTTACAGATTGTTGTAATAAGCCATAAATCCAGTGTCTCTATTCAGTCCATAATTTTTAATGTCTACCAAAGTATAAATTGACTACTCCTGAGGCAATTCTGCACCACTGCGCGTGTGCAAAATTCATGTCCCCCACAGATTTCTTTGCTTCTCCTCAGAAAAATGACTTTCTGACAGGGAAGCAAAGGGAAGCTGCAAGCACAGGCATGCACTACTCCTTAGCAGTGCAGGTACATCATTTCAGACACCTGGAGTAGCCGTAAATCACCCCAGCCAGTGGCTCCTACCCTGAGCCAGGATCAGCTGCTAGTCCTGACTGGGCTGGAGGTAGGAGAGGATGGGACTTCCTCTTCCCCTGCAAGGAGTGGCTGGGGCTGTGTCAGACCCACTCCCAGAAACCTCCCCAAGCTGCAGGAAGCTCAGCATCCTCCCCTGCTTCCTGCCCCTAGTGCTCTTCAGCTGCGGGGGAGGGGTCACTGAATGGGGAGCTGCTCCCACATCCTCCCAATCCCCAAGCATCTGGATTTCCCATACTCAGACACCCCGCCAAGCCTTACCCCGTACACCCAGAACCTTCCTAGCCCTCCTTTCCCTCACCCCCCTGAACCTCAACCCCTGCATCTAGAGCCCCCCTGCACCCAGACCCCCTGCCTCCGGACCCCCACCCCTGCACCCAGACCACCCCCCACTGAGCTTCCTGCACTCAAACCCCTACACTGATGAGCCCCACCCTCCCTGCACTACCCTGAGCCCCCACCTCCAGACCCCCATGCCACTGACCCCCCAACTAGCTACATCGAGACCCCTACCCCACCAAACGCCACTCCCCAGCACCCAGACTCCCCTGCTGAGACCCCCATACCCAGACCCCTCTGCTGAGCCCCAACCACCTTCACCTGGAAGCCCCTGGAGAGTCCCATTGCCCCTGACACTGAAACCTCCCCCCCAGCGAGCTTCTGTGAATCCAGATCCCCCCACACCTAGACCCCTCACTGAGCTACCTGCATCCAGATTGTCCCACACAGAAACCCTCTCACCCCACACCTGGATCCTGCCTGGTTGAGACTGCCTGCCCCATACCTGATGCGCCTGGGGCAGAGGAGCAGGTCCCCAGAGTGTTTCTGGGGCAGGTCCAGGCCTTGTACTGTGTCAGGGTCGGGTGCAGCCTCTCTGCTGAGTCTGTGTCCCAGGGGTGGGTGTGTGGGGGTTGCAGGGTGATCTCCCACCTTCATACAACCAGTAGCCTGTGCTCCCCACAGCCTCTGCATTTATTTATTGATAAATAACATTTGCAGAATTTTAAAATATTGTGTGAAGAATTTTCAATTTTTTGGTGCAGAATGCCCTTAGGAGTAATTGAAGCTCCCAGGATTGTCTTTTGGAAGTGTTGTGCAAGTTTCTTTTGAAGAAGAGGACTGATAGGTCAGATACAGAGTGATTGCTTTGTGAAAAGTATCCACCCACAGGTGATAGGGGTTTTTTTTTTTTTTGTCTCTTGTCATTTTTCTGTGAGAATTTATTTGAGAGCGTAGTGATTGTCTGGTTTCATGCACGTAGTTGCTCTTGGGACATTCAGTGCCCTGGAGGAGGTACACCACATGTTGTGATAAGCAAGTGTAGGACCCATCAATTTTGAAAGGTGTGCTGTGGGAGGTATTGATCATTGTAGCAGTGGAGATATGTCTGCAGGTTTTGCATCTGTTTTCTGGCAGGGTTTGAGGCAGCTCTGAGTTGTGTGTCCTGGTCTGTGTGGAGCTTGCTTCTGATGATGAGTTTGAGGTGGTGTTTGAAGGCCAGATGAGGGGGTTCAGGAAAGATTTCTTTCAGGATGGGGTCCCCATTGAGTACGGGTTGTAGTTGTTTGACGATAACCCATATGGGTTCCAGTGTGGGGTGGTAGGTTACAAGTAGGGGTGGGCAGTTGGAGGGGATTTTATTACTATATTGAAGGAGGTTCTTTCAGGGTATTTGGGTAAGATCCTGGATTTAAGGTTTATTACAGCAACCTGTAATCCACTAACAAGCCCTCCTCAGCTGCTTCCCCCCACCCTTCCTCTCCTCCCTATTTCTGGAGGGGTATTAACAGGCCACTTCACCTTGAATGGTCCCTTGAAATACTTACACTAAACAATCAGTTCCACCTTGTATTTAGCAGTGACACCAAGTTAATTTGCCAGACCTGAAAAAGAGCTCTGTGTAAGCTTGTCTCTCTCCACAACAGAAGTTGGTCCAGTAAAAGATATTACCTCAGTCAACCAGTCTCTCTAATATCCTGGGACTAAGGTGGCTACAACAACACTGCATACATATTAAGGGTATGTCTACACTGCCCACGTTACAGCATGGCTGCGGCAGCGCTGTGATGTGGGCAGTGTAGTCATGCTTTATCGCTGGGTGAGAGCTCTCCTAGTGATAAAAAATAACCACCCCGAATGAGGGTGGTAGCTTTATCACCGGAAGTACAGCTCCCGGCAATAAAGCGCTGTCCGTACTGGTGCTTTTCAGCATTAAAACTTTTGTTTTTTCACACCCCTGAACAACTAAAGTTGTAGCTCTGAAAGTGGCAGTGTAGACACAGCCTAAGGTTTGTCAGTTGCATCTCCTTAGCTCTCACTTCAGCCTTGGTCTATGTCAGACCTTTGTGTATAGAATGGGAGTTTACTCTTTCTGCTACAGTCTTAAGCTTTCATATGAACTGGACGTTTTAAAAGTCAGAATAGAAGCAATAGTCTTATGAGAAGACTAAGTTGTATTAAACCATTGGATTAATTTAGTTTTCACCTGCAACAAGTTTCAGATTTGATCCAGTTTGTATGACTGGCATCAAAGTTTCTATAATTGTGTGCTGAGCTGTTAAGTTGCTGATGAATCTAATACTTGTCTGTATTACAGTCTTCACTGAGCTCCTCAATAAAATGTGTCTGCAGAGGAGGTGGAACTTTATTATGTACTATGCTCAGATACCTGCAACCAATGATGAGCTGGAGCTGGTTCGCACCAGTTCGCTAGAACCGGTTGTTAAATTTAGAAGTTCTTTTAGAACCGGTTGTTCCGCGAGGGACAACTGGTTCTAAAAGGGCTTCTAAATTTAACCGGCCAAAAGTGGCACCTTAGGCACTGACTCCATGGGTGCTCCAGCCCTGGAGCACCCAAGGGGAAAATATGGTGGTGCAGAGCACCCACCGACAGCTCCCCACCCCATCCCCGGCCCCAGCTCACCTCCGCTCCGCCTCCTCCCCTGAACGCGCCACCCCGCTCTGCTTCTCCGCCCCCCCAGCTTCCCACGAATCAGCTGTTTGTGCGGGAAGCCGGGGCGGACTGAGAAGCTGGCGGCAGCTTCGCACTCAGGCCCAGGGAGGCGGAGGTGAGCTGGGGTGGGGGGTGCGAGGAGGGCCGCCCGCGCCACAACAGGTAGCCCGGGGGGTGGAGGGGGAGTGCAGGGGAACCGCTCCCCGCCCCAGCTGACCTCCGTCACCCTCGGCCTGAGCGGGAAGCCACGGCCTGCTTCTCAGCCCTCCCAGGCTTCCCGCCGAACAGCTGATTCGCGGGAAGCCGGTGGGGGGGGGCGGGCACGGAGAAGCAGAGCGGGGCAGCGTGTTCAGAGGCGGAGCGGAGGTGAGCTGGGGCTGGGCACGGGGTGGGGAGCTGCCGGTGGGTGCTCTGCACCCACCAAATTTTCCCTGTGGGTGCTCCAGCCCCGGAGCACCCACGGAGTCAGCACCTAAGGCTCCACTTTTGATGTGATCAGTGGGGAGAGCGGCTGCTCCCCTGCTCCCCTCCAGCTACGCTCCCCCGGCCCTAGGAGCCAGAGGGACCTCCCGGATGCTTCCTGGGAGCTGCCCCAGGTAAGCACCACCGGGACTCTCCACCTTGCCCCCCAGCAGGTCCCTCTGGCTCTTAAGGGCACGGCGGGCTCCCACTACGGGCAGTCAGGGGACGGGGAGGGGGGTGGATGGGGCAGGGGTCCTGTGGGGGGGGCATCAAGGAACACGGGGGGTTGGATGGGGCAGGAGTCCCAGGGGGCAGGGGTGGGCAACGACCCCCTCGTGGGGTGAGGAGGGAACCCGTCGTCAAGATTTTGGCAGCTCATCACTGCCTGCAACTCCATAGTAGCGTCCATCATGGGACATCTCTTTCTCTGAGTCTTTTTCACCTTTCTCAGTACCAGGATTTTCAGCTATCTTATCGTGTCTGCTGTGGAAATTTCTCTTCCTATTATCCTTTTTCACCATTCTCAGCAGAGTGATTGGCAGTTCTGTAACTTACGCCTGCTGTGGCCTTCCTCTCACTTCTATGAAATTCTTCCCTTCCCCAAGTCTTTGTGCAATCTGTATTTTCCTGGATCAAGGGTTGTGCCATAATCTAGGGGATCTGTTATGTGTACTCTACTGGCTTCTTACACAGACTTCATACACTTTACCTTTCATATTCTTCCTTTCTCTTGACGTCTACAGTTTCTTCTTTTGTTGTTCTCTGGGAGTAGCACACATTTCCCTAAGAAAATATGCACTGAAGATTTTCTCTTCTGTTTTGTCCTTATTCTTCTGATTTGGAGCAAGACCTAATATCAGAATGTCATCAGCTGTGTTTCCCATGAATATGAAGAAATTAAATTGGTATTCTTCATTTTTATTTACAAGTCTTGACACTATATGAAACTACTCAGAATAATGTGTTCATTTTGTCTATGCTGATTTATCTATGAAGTTAAAGTTCTTGGGTGGTATTATGAGAACCATTAGTTCCATTATCCTTGTTTATTTCCAGACTTTATTTATTTGTGCAGGTTTTGTCCCTTTCATGCAGTTTGCTCTCTCACTCTTTCTGCTCCTGTGGAGATGGCTCCTCCCTTTCTCTTTCTGGGGCTCCATGCTGCAGCTCTAAATTCAGTTTATTTTCCTGTGCTCTTCCTGTTTGTTTTTTCCCCCGCCCCCTTTTCTCTATTTCTCTGGCTTGGAACTTTTCTTGCTCTCTCAGCCCTTTTTAGAGGCTTATCTCCTCCTTCCTTTTCCTCTTTCTGTTTAGGCCCTACCTGCTTTAGACCTACTTCAGTGCTTAGGAATGAGGAACTTGAACTCTAGCCTCTGAGTACAAGAGTTTCATTTACTCTTTCCTTTTGTTATCTCCTCTCTCTGAATGAGGATTCTGTCAGTTCTGATACTGTCAAGGTTCCTTCCCCACTCTGAACTCTAGGGTACAGGTGTGGGGACCTGCATGAAAACCCCCTAAGCTTATTTTTACCAGCTCAGGTTAAAACTTCCCCAAGGTACAAACTATTTTACCTTTTGCCCTTGGACTTTTTTCCTGCCACCACCAAGCGTCTAACAGATATATAACCGGGAAAGAGTCCACTTGGAAACGTCTTTCCCTCCAAAATCCTCCCCAACCCTACACCCCCTTTCCTGGGGAAAGCTTGATAAAAATTCCTCACCAATTTGCATAGGTGAACATAGACCCAAACCCTTGGATCTTAAGAACAATGAAAAAGCAATCCAGTTCTTAAAAGAAGAATTTTAATTGAAGAAAAAAATAAAAGAATCACCTCTGTAAAATCAGGATGGTAAATACCTTACAGGGTAATCAGATTCAAAACATAGAGAATCCCTCTGGGCAAAACCTTAAGTTACAAAAAGACACAAAAACAGGAATATACATTCCATTCAGCACAGCTATTTTATCAGCCATTTAAACAAAACAGAATCTAACGCATATCTATCTAGATTGCTTACTAAGTTCTAAGACTCCATTCCTTTTCTGTTCCCAGCCAAAGCATCACACAGACAGAGAGAGCCTTTGTTTCTCCCCCCCTCCAGCTTTGAAAATATCTTGTCTCCTCATTGGTCATTTTGGTCAGGTGCCAGCGAGGTTATCCTAGCTTCTTAACCCTTTACAGGTGAAAGGGTTTTTCCTCTGGCCAGGAGGGATTTTAAAGGTGTTTACCCTTCCCTTTATATTTATGACAGATACCATGCAGTGTTCACTGAGAGACTGTTATGTGAGCAGAGACACACCAGACTCCAAGTGCATTCACAGAGAACTAGCAAATAATTTCCCTATCCAATAGTTTCTCAGCTTATTAATTTCTCCTAAAACATACCTTGGTCCTCTCTGGAACCTGGAGGACCAACAACTCTAAATTGAACTCATCTCCACAGATTTTTCATGGAATGTAGGCTATATAAGGTGCTCTACACAAAGATGAAAAACTTAAAACACAGACTTAAAATAGCTGGTTTCCAGAAAATATTTTAAGTAAGGAAGTAGCGGTAATAAGAGAAAAATATATCTTTTATTCTAAAAGATGTTAAAGTGTTTTACATTCAGATTTGCAAAATTTTATAAATGGATCACTGAGGCAGATGCAGCAGTGGTTTAGGCATACACAACAACCCTAAATGGTTTATGAGAAGAAGAGAAAAATACTGGAGCAGATTCAGTGTCCTGTTTCATTCCTTTTGCACACCTTAGGCAACACCAAGGGAATAGAAACCACCTGAATCTCTCCAGTGGTCAGTGAGTCAGCATAGCCCATTCGTATCTCTCTTTCTCTCACTCACTGTCTCTCTCTGTAGCACTAGTGACTGGGGTGAGGCATGGTTGATGCATGCTGCACTCTGGCTATTCCCAGCTGGTGGATTGTCCCTTAGATATTGTTGCCAGTTGGCATAGAACAGGCTGGGGGCTAAGTGTGGAGACAAGAGGAGAATGAGACCCAGTCTACACTTAAAAGTTAAGTGTCAACACAGCTATGTCACTCAGGGGATGTGAAAAATCCACAACCCTGAGCAACGTAGTTAACTATGTGTAGACAGTGCTAGGTTAATGGAAAAATTCTGCTATTGACCTAGCTACTGCCTCTCGGGTGATGAGAGATGAGAGAACCTCTCCCATTGATGTAGTGAGTAGCTGAACTGAAGCGCTACAGCAGGACAGCTGCAGCACTTTAAGTGTAGACTAGTCCTCAGTGAGCAGTAGCTGGTTCCAGGATGGCACCCCTTCCCCATGGCTTTGAGGAGATCATAGCTGCAGCAAAGAATCTCCCTCATCCTGTCCAGCTGATACTGCAGGGAGAATTTTAGGTGGACAGTAATTATGCTGTATAACTGGCCAGATTACTGAGATCAACACTTTTTAAATATTATTGAACTTTTAATGATCAAAAGTGGTGACATATCTGTTTATTTAATCTGAAAGGTGACACCTTCTTTTTCACAGCTCCTCTAACAGTAATCGATTCTAAATCAGAGGAAAGAGTGCTACCTACTTAGGCACAAACACCTGCTCTTGCAGTACCTACGTGCTCATTGGGGGCATTCCCTCCAAGTTGGACACTCAACCCTCAGGGTATATCTATGCTTAACCGCTACAGCTGTGCTGCAGCTCTGCTGTTGTAGCACTTCAGTCTAGACACTACCTACAGGAGGGGTTCTCCTGTTGGCGTAGGTAATCCACCTCCCCAAGAGGCAGTAGCTAGGCCAATGGAAGACTTCTTCTGTTGACCTCTGTCTACATGGGGACTCTTAGGTCAGCTTATCTACACCACTCGGTTCTAGATTTTTCACATCCCTGAGCGATGTAGTTATGCCCATCTAATTTTCTAGTGTAGATCAGACCTTAACTTCTGAGATCTGATAGGATCACAGCACAGGATGGTATGACTGCAAGTAGAGCTGGTTGCCAAAATTCAGACAAAACATTTTTTCATCAGAATTTGTTGATCTGTCAAAGTTGACAAGGTGACCAGGAGCAGAAGGTCTGGGAACCCTGTGTAACAGAAGCTAGTTGAGTGGCCTCTGCCAGCCACCCACCAGATTGCTGTGAGGGGAATCTAAGGCTCTGGATCTTCCCTGCGTCTCAGCAGGCAACAGCACTAGTTCCTCCCTTAGCCTCTCTGGTACATTTCCTGTGCACAAACTCTTCTTATCCCTTGATGGAAATGAAGCCCTTCAGCCCACCTGTCTTAGGCCTGGAGGATAAGCACTGACCCCCAAAACACTCCAGGAGCATAAACATACCCTCTCCCAGAACGCCACCCCATCGTCTGAGCCTTTGGTTTGTAGTTTAACTTTCCCTGGAGATGTGTGGCAATTGTAAAGCATATAATACAGCGGTTTACATTTGTGGACCCTAAAAATTTCAAATGGAGGTGCGGACCCCTTTGGAAACCTTAGATATAGTCTGCAGACCCCCAGGGGTCTGTGGACCACAGATTGAAAATCACTGATATACACAGGGAGGTACTTTGTTCTAAGTCTAATACCTTATTGCTCTTTACTTAATCACATGAGAATTACACAGATCCACACAAAATAATAAAGCTTATATACATAGCCCAGGCTATTTTCTCACCTGTCCAGGGCACTCTTTGGGCTTGCGGTTGGGTCATTCTGGGGATGTCAGAGTCCTTCTGCTGCATAGCATTGCTTGTGTGCTGGGAACAAGGAATCTTCTTCATTAGCCTTACTTCTGTGCGCTTGGCCAGTCCATCCCCCTCATGTCTTGTGCCCCACATTTCCTATTCCTGGGTGGTTCTCTCTCCAGTTTCTTTGTGACTCTGGGAATTTTTATATCTATCACCCTACCAACACCTGGGTTTCTTTGTTCTGAGTTTGGTAATTTTCCATTGTTTGTACTTTCCCTCCTCCCTGCAGAGGGGTAGGATAAAACTGATTTTTCCTAAGCGTGAGCTCATCCATTGTTCCAAGGTATTTTCACCTGAATTAGGGTCACTGAGTTCTGGTCTAGGAGGACGTGACACAGCCCAGGCCAGAAAGGGTGGAATTCACATACACACAGAGGCATTCAAAAATACAGCAATTTTATAATGCAATTTCACAGTATCAACCAAAATTAATAAATTGTACATACAGAGACTGTACTCCAGCTCCCAGACTCACAGCTCCTCAGCAGCTCGGGCTTCCAGGATCCATGACTCTGGGGTTCCATTCCCTTTACAGAGAATTTTGAATTTTGGGGGGTTTTGTTACAAATTGGAATTCAGAATATTGAATTTCTCTGTGAATTGGAATTACCTTTCTCTGCCTAGCACTAGCTGCAAGGCAAACTACCAAAGTTTGTTGGGCTAGTTATTTGTCTTTATGTATGGTAAGGAAACCAAGAGATTCCACATTAATAGGGCATTAATTTGTCATTCAGCACAGAGAAAAATGGATTAAATAAAGCAGGATAGTTTTTATTGGCCATTGAATTAAGAGGAATTATGGTAGAATTGGCCAGGAAATTATAGGTCAGATCCGGAGTCCCTAAAACATTTTAATCCTTTTTTCACAATCTTTTACCAAAATCTGGTTGGAACTTTAATTTAGCCTTTGAATTTTGGTTCGACTGATCAGAGAAAACTGCCACATAAAAAATTGAACAGCTGAGGTGCTACAGCATTTACTTAGTATCTTCTTGTGGCTGATGTTTACAAAGATTCCTGCTTTAACAATAAAAAAATTAATATGTTTTTTTCACAGCTACAAGAAATAAACTTGTGTATAGTTTTTCTTAACATTAGAAATACTGCTTTGTGTGAGGTGACATCAAATCTATTTCATTTCATGATTTTTATCCATAAATTCAGTATTAGTTTCTTTTGGAAATGGGGAGATGGGTAAGAACTGGAATTACAAGCCAATATTTTTAAAGTAGATCTGGTAGAATAAAAGGAAGCGGTACAAAGTGAATGAATAAGTCATGGTAAAATCAACTCAGGCACTTCTTTGAGACTCACATAGCCTTATTTTGCGTAATATGAACATTAGGTATGGCTTTTGCATATATTATTGCCTGAATGTTATTGAAAAGACTTGTTCTGAATAAACTTACTTAAATTATTGATATAGAGACCCAGCATATTTTAGAATATGCTTTAGAAAGTAAGTAAATTGTAAACTGGAAGTGACAGTGAAAATACATTCAGTGCTTCTAATAATTTAATTTACTTAATTCATTTTTCAAATGTTGAGACATGACTTTAAAATCATACAAAATTATGTTCTGTATTAAGTAGTGATACTATTTATGTGTAGAAATGTGATTATTATTTTCTTTGCTATATTTTAACAGGAACGTAATAAAAAGCATCCTCTTGTTTAGCAGTGCAACCCTTCCCAAACTTGGTTACCCATACCTATATTCTAATCACTAGGGCCTGGTCTACACTTAAAATGTAGGTTGATCTAGCTACGCCACTCAGTGTTGTGAAAAATGTCATGCCCTATGTGATGTAGTGAGGTCAACCTAACCCACAGAGTAAATGCAGCTACCTTTTCGAGGGGATGGATTTACTAAAGTGGTGGAAAAACCCCTTCCGTTGCTGTAGTAAATGTATGTGCTGCAGCTGTGCGGCTGTAATGCATGTAGTGTAGACAGAGGTAAATCCTTCTGAAGGCATGGTGGAGCAGAAAGAGAGGAGGTTTCCCCACATGGCATAGAGCACACCTCCATGGCGGACTCCCTGTGTACAAACACAGAAGGGTGTTTCTGAGGGAAGGGTCAGGGGATTAGTGCTCCTTGCTTCCACCAACCCCTCCACCATGTGGAGACTGAGCACATCAACCATAGGGACTACTGCAGTTGTGTAGTATAGAGAGTAGTAGTTGCAGAGCTAGATCTTGGAAAGGCAGGGGCTGGAGTCATTCCCTCCTTGAACCCTCACATATCTGCAAAAAATGTTCAACCTGATAAAATTTGCCCCTAAATCTTTTCATATTTTCTCATGCTCACTAAAAAGAAAGATACAATCAATATATGGTATTAATTTGTGAACTTTTATATTGAACTATATTCTTACAAATGTAATAAAATCCAAAAAACCCTGAAGCCTGAGAAAAGTAAAGTCCATAGAAACCTATATATAGTAACCATATGTCATCTGCTTTGAAACTTTTTCAGTTTG
The DNA here is from genome assembly GCF_965152275.1 of Natator depressus. Taxonomy (NCBI): domain Eukaryota; kingdom Metazoa; phylum Chordata; order Testudines; family Cheloniidae; genus Natator; species Natator depressus. The sequence goes on along the minus strand of NC_134239.1, from coordinate 41,364,259 downwards.
CTGATAGTACTGAATACATAAATATTACAAATGTTGGCTATAGGTATTCAGGAAAGCCAGACATGAAAATAAATGGTGGATAAGAATGTGACCATTTCTTTTTTTGAAATCTAAGTGTACATGTCCTAAATATTCTATCCATGTTTTAAGTATTCAGAATTGCTGATTCTTGACCTCTCACACCCCACAACATAGGTAATTTAGAAATATATACAGAACATTTGATTTAAAAATGATAAACCAAAATAACTGTAATTATGGACATTTGCATTATAAACTACCCCCTGGCATCTACCAGTGATTTGCAACAGTCCTGATTTGTTTGATGTTGAGGAAATGGGGAGACTTTACTTCCCTCACCCTCTGTATTCTCTCTTCATTCATTTTGAGGAATCAGTTGATAGAAGATTGCCTTTACCCCTTTGCACCTCCCCAGTAGTTTTTTGATGGTGTCAGGTTGCCGTGGAATGATGTACTTTACTCCATTTACTTATCAGTCTTCTTGTTAGCGTGACATGCTGCTGCTGAACTCTTCCTGCTCCACTGTGTATTTGGTTTGTGTGCTATAGTTCTTCATACTGTGTAGGTGTCCTTCTGTCCTTAGTCTTTTTGGTGTGATGGGGCTGCTAAGTGCCTCCTTATGGTGGTGGGGGGGGGAGCCTTAGTTGGGTCAAGAAGCCTACAAGTGGGAAAAACTCTGCGTTCAGGTCTTCATGCTCTCTCTTTCCCAGTTCTGTCAATAGACCCCTTTTGCCGTATCTCCAGTTCCATCTTTTTGGATGGAATGGGTTGGCTACAGGTGGGTCTTGGAAGATGGCTCTTCCGCTATGTGAAGTTCTCAATAGGGAAAATCTGGCTGCACTTCTTTATGCTTAAGATTTTGCTCCACCTGTCTTTTGTCCCATATCTCTAGGATAACAGCAGACCAGCAGCTATTAGCAATAATGTCATAGTGCCCAATCCTTCAAAGTCCTGAGTTCGTCCTAGTACCATAGAGTCAGTGGGAGATGAGAGACTCAGTGCCTTGTAGTTGTGACTCATAGTGAAGAAGGGCTTACATGTAGGATAGGTTTAACACTTTCAAGTGGAGATTAGCCATTTAGCTGTTTGGTTTTTTTTAAACTGGTGTCTAGCTATTCAGCTAATTTGTCTCCCATTTTCTGGTACTTGGTCATCACTGAAACAGACCTCGTCCCTCACGTAAAGTATCATATTAGCTGTTAGAACAAGCAACTGCTAAACAATGTGAGATTGATATCACTGGCTATCTGGACCTGTAGCCACTATTGGCCTGGAAAACTAGCTAGTATTGATATCTGCTTATTTTTTTAAATGGAATAATCCCACCTATGCAACAAACAGTCATGAGTTTCAGGAGAAGGATCCTGGGCCTGCCCAAGCCCAAAGAACTCTCCAGAGTGATGAGAAAACAGGCAGGGGAAACAAATATAGATGAGTTTATTGTTTTGACTAGATTTGTATATCTGTTGTACTGTTTTAGAATTCTGTGCAAAGTCTATATGTGTGTATTCTGGCTTTAACTATCACGTGCCACTGAAGAGATTAACTATGAATTAGAAGGCTCACACCTTCGGTGGGATTCTAGCAAACATGCAAGAGCTGCTGGGGAGGCTTGGGGGAGATAGGACTGGTTTCAGAGGGTCCTTTGCCAAGAGGGGTGCCAAATGAGAGATCTGCACCTGGCGTGCAACTGTGCCCCGCCTCAGCAAGCAATGGCCACCTGGAATTCAGCATTTGGACCCCCTCACAGCAGTCTGGTGATTGTTCAACAGAGGGAGCTCAACCAGATGTGTGACAAAGAAGTGTAGAATGGTGACAACAAGGCAGAAAAGAATAGCCTGATCTCATTTACTCAAAGTACATGAAAACCACTCTCAGATGTCACTGAAATATCAAACATAACTGTAATCTTTTATCCATTTCAAATAGTGTTTGCCCCATCAGAGATAATTTACCTCTCTGCCCCCAGAATCTCTCTAGTCTACCATCTCTGACATCTCCATGTGATTATCGTGCCGCTGACTAAAACTGAACTTTATAAAACTTGAATTTCTCATATTCCCTCCCTTCTCCTCATCATCTCTATCACTGTTGATGATGCATTTAGAGCTATGTGTAAGTGCACAGTACATTGTAATAAATAATAATCTCTGTCTTCTCACTCTGCCGCTTTCATTTGGGATCTCTTTTTTTCCTTTTTCACATTCATGCACTCACCAAATCCTAGTTCTTCATCTCTGCATCTTATTTCTAAAGTCTATCCTTTCCTCTCAAGACCTGCTATTAATATGCCTGCCATTGTTTTGGCCACTTGGCTAATGCAGCCTCGTCTTCTTTAGTCTCCCAGTGTATTGTCTTGCCCCTCCCTCCCTCCTTCATTCCCCCATTCTTGTCTTCCTTCCAACCTGTACAAAATTCTGCTGCTAAACACTTTTCTCTCCTGTTGCTCTAACATTGTCACTCCATTTCACTCCTTTGAATCCCTTCATTGAGCTAATAGTTTTACTAACTTTCTGCATTAGATTTGTGCTTCATTTCCATCTTCAAGGCCCTGCATAATTCTTACAGGCCTACATCTCTGCTCTTGTTTTCTCTCATTTCTGTTGCCTGTGTTCCTCCCAAGGCTCACTCATTATACTCCTTTTTGTTCTTCTCTCATTCTTGACTTCACATCTTCTTCCATGCCACTCCTTAGTATTTACTTTCAAAATTCTGCTCCATTCTTTAACTCCTGTAAGCATACCTATCCATTCAAATGCCATACCTTAATAATAGCTAAATAGATAAAATGGTTGAAAAAAACAATCATGAGATTAGACTGTCATCCTGTGTGTCATGTGTGTCCAAGTTGTATTGACTGATTTCAAGCTTTAACTGTATTATGTGTGCTTGATTTATAGTGTAAAGTCCTTGTGGTAGGAACCACACATTCTTATTTTTCCTCTGGCTTACACTACCGATAGAACAAAAATTTGTCAGAAAAATCTAATGTAACATTCTTTATATAAATACAATATTGCTGGGGCAGGAATGATTAAAAATCTTTTTTTTTATTTCATTTGTTTTTCTTTGCCCTCAACATCGTGTATTCTATATTTATATTATCCATGAAATCAAAAAAGGTCACCCTCGTTTGCCATTCCCGAATCAGGCTGGTGTTTTTTTAAATTGTTTTGTTTGAATTGTGCTGAAGTGATTACCCACTGCTTCGGGCATGTGCTCACTTCAGCACTCTTTGGCTGAAGTCAGTCTTCAGAGAAAAGCAAAGGTATAAAACTCCTTTGTTACTGGTTAGGAGATCATTCAGTAAGGAATGCAACAATTAAAAGCTTTTTTCAAAGTGAACTAGTATAGCTGCAGCTAAATACACATACACAAAAAATTATATACATATGCATGCATATGAATGCACAGTGTACAGTGACAGACCTTTGTTCAAGTCTACCAACATTACTTACATAGAACATGCAATAAGAAAAGGAGTACTTGTGGCACCTTAGAGACTAACCAATTTATTTATGCACTGCCTAAATTTCATTTGCATAGCTTAAGAATAATGTGCATTTTGGCCTTGTTTTCAATGAAAAACTGCCAAGTGCCTAAGCAACATCCAAATATTTAGACAGGTATATGTAGTACTAAAAAGAAAAAAAAGGTACATCTATAGATGATTTTAATCCCATCAGTGTTGTATATGTTTTCACATGGTATGTGCAAAGTATTTTGAGTAATCTTATCCTATATGCTGGTATACTTTATTGATTTGAAATTCAGCAATCATTTAACTGTTGAACAATAAACTACTACTGTAGCAATCTTGTAATTCCATGGCTCAGCAGCTATACAAACTCAATCATGAGCACATATTCAAAATACAAATGAATGTAAACATTTTTATAAAATAAAAAGTTTAGTAAAGCTTATTCATTTTTAATTAATTTAGAGGTTGTCCTCAATTACTGTATATTATAGTGTTAAAATAAATTTCTTGGCTCTGTAATGTGCAGTGTTGCTTTAAATTACAGTCTTTCTACAATAGATTACTTTGCTTTTAATGGTTGTTTGAAATATAAAAGGATTCTGCATAAACCAGGAGCCCAGCTGTGAGCCTCCTGGTATACAAGAGGAAGAAGATGTAGTTTTGGATATGAGCAGAAAATAACCTGAGGAACAGCCTCACAGAATTTTTCAGTTTTCAATACAAAAGAGGAATATTGTTCTTCCTGCACCTTCTGTACTACATTAAACTTCCCAATAATCAGGTCATTCAAGGTCCCCATTCTTTGGATATCACCTAGAATTAAGGTCAAGTTACTCTGCATGAAAAAGAAATTTGCTCCATTCAGGGAAGTTGCTTTCTCCAAAGAGTTGAGAGATTATGGTAATGCAGGCACCTTCTGAGCCCTAATACTGATTTAAAGAACTGGCTCATATACATAGATACTCATCATGCACCTGTATCTCCTTTGCCCACCATTGGGAGATTACTGTCCTAACGTGAAATGGCCTCTTTGAAGATAAGGATTTCTTCTGCTCTCTATTCTGTCATCAGTTAGAGACTCAAATCACAAGAAAAATTTTAAAATTCTAAATAGATGTGCTTGGTTTGTTAGCTGTGGATGGTGTCACGAAAGCCTGGTAAACGCTACTGCGTTAGGTTGACGTAAGGCAGTTTATGTTGACCTAACTCTGTAAACAGCTACACTGAAATATAGTTCCTGCCGATGTAACTCTCCCACTACCCTGACTTAATAACTCCACCTCCACAAGAGGCAAAGTGCTTAGGCCAACACAGTGTCAGTGTAGACACTGCGTTGCTTACATTGACTGTTGCTGCCTTTCAGAAGCCATCCCACAATGCCCCACACTGACAGTTAAATCAGTGCCGACATAAGGAGAGTAGTGTGGACATGCAAAAGCGATTTAATTCTGCAGTGGCTGTACGTCGACATAACTTAAGTTGACTTAATTTTGTAGTGTAGACTGCCATAAGAAAAATCTAGTTTTAAAAGGTCCTTTAGGAAAATGTTGGAATCCATGACCTCTGAAATTCTCCAGAACTATATTCTGTGATCTTTTGTTGTTGCATGATTTTTATCTTGTACTCCATGACCATCAGCTAATTTTGGAAGTTGCTGAAAAGTATCATACTAAGTTACATGTACTAAGGGCTACACAATAGTCTGAGCACTTTGTGCCTTGTTATAAGTAATTTTGTCTTGTGGTGCTTTGCCTTACTTTTCTTCACAAATAATATGAATCTGGATGGACAGGACATGAAGGAACTCTATACCTCCAGTACTAAATAAACCCATTGTGTGTTCTCTCTGCTTCCTAACGGCACAGTGGTTGCAAGTGCATGTATCAGAAATGGCAAGGGTGCCATCCTTTTAAAAAATAACATTGTATTAGACACCTATCTGCCTTCATGTTACTTCTCATCCATTCTCATGTACATAACTTTTCCTCTGACTACATCATTTGTCTCACCTCCCTGCTCCTGTATCACTGCATGATCAGCCCTCCTCTTTGTCCACATGTAATGCTGGAACTCCCTTCCTCTCATTTCTCCACAATGCTGTCCTGTTATAAGTTTGCTTTAGGAGACGTGGATACTTAGGACCAGCCATTTAAAAGAGGTTGGCACCTACAATTTGGGCCATATTTTCAAAAGAGTCAGCTCCCATGTAGGTATCTAATAGAAGTGGCTCTATTTTCAAAAGTGGTCAGCATCCAGTAACTTTCAACAGTTATTGAAAACAATGGGAGATGCTGGAAGCTGAGCACTTCTGAAAATAGAGTCACTTCTTTTAGTATTGAAATGGAAACAGGTGGGTACTGACCTCCTTTGAAAATGTGAGGCCCTTAGAACTTGCCTTGGAATAAAAATTCATTTTACTTGAATATTTTAAAAATTATAATCAGCTTGATGGTCGCATTTAATAGTATTGGATAGTTAACAGTGTGTGCAGCCACTGAAGATAGTTGAAATTAAACAGTAAACAGCATTAAGTTGTGCGTGCTTGAGCCTTTTATGTAGGCCAGTGATCCATTGCAAGGCAACATGCTATGTGAAAATACAGTACGAAATAAACAACTCCCTCCAGCAGTATTCAGGTGTTTTATTTCTTAAAAGCTTGCAAAGTTAATTACGTAGTATACCAAAATACAAAACCATTTTCTACATATTTTAAAATAACAGTGGTCTCCCTTTGTCCAAAATCTCAATATAATATGAAAATTGGAGATGGGCAAAACTTCACTGGTCAGGCTTTGGCTTGGCATTACCAATACCAGAGGTACTTCATATCCTCGGAAGTTTGACCACGGGTTTTCAGTTTTGACCCATCTCTTATGAAAAGGTATCCCAAAGAACCCAAAAGTTTTGAAACAGTGTCATTCTTGTTTGTCTGTCTTCAGTAGAAATGGAAGGAGAAATGTAAACTCTTTTTTTTTTTAAATAAAAAAAGGATCATTTGTCTCTGCTCTTATTTTAGTTGTTTCTTTCAGTTATCAAATCACCTCATGCTATTTTAGACAAATTACAGACAACTTTCAGCATCATGTCCACACAAGCGAATCTTATCACTTTGTTGTGTGGAACATAGCGTTAATACATCTACAGAAGGAACAAATTTGCACTCCAAGATAATGTCACTTGAAATCACTTACTGTCATCTTACATGTGGATTGAACCTATCCGCATATTCCATTGTGTCTTTGAAGGCCTCCTATGTTTAATCTTTATTGTACACATGCGTGAGCATGTGCACACACACACACACACCATTACTCATGCAATAATTACAGCAATACTACATACATGAACTTTCCAACATATCAAATATCTCATCCAACAGCAGGTTAAAGACACCAATATCTTTATTCTGTTAAAAAGTGTCATCCAAAAATGTCCTGTGACTACTAAACTGGCTATGTCAAAAAGAATCACATTTTTGTTAACATTATGTACAAGTAGTTTATTAATACAGATAATGAAACCTTGAAATAAGAAAAGCACTGACTAGTATTCAGAGGCTGAAGGAGAAAAGGCAAAGTTTGGCTCCAGGCCATATATCCTCATTTTACCAACTGCTTTATGTGTACTCTTTTAGTTCATTTTTTCCTCTCTATTAATAGTCCGAGGTCCTCTCTGCTAAAGGAACAGTAGCTTCATAGTGGGAGTTATCCTGCCCACCCATACTGCTGTTGATCCTGTGTATTTGGATTCTGTTTCCCTCTGGTAGTACACAAATGTTACGTTCTTTATTCTTAAGTGACAGCTGGCAACAGGTAAAGTTGGAGCATATTTGATTAAACTTTCATTTCTAAGTATATATCCAGGTTTTGTTTGCTGTATTTTGTTCTTGGCATGGTTGAATGCCATCCCTGGAAAGATGTGCATACTATTGAATAAATGGCTTGCCATCGGCATTCATGAGTAAATTCTGCAGTTTTTGTTTCAAGGCTTTGACATGTCATCAAGTGTAAATCTATTCTAATGCCAAAATCCCTCTTGATGTTTGATGCCAATCAGTAGCTTTTTCATCTTGAAAAAGGTAGTGAATAATCTGCCCTGTGGATATTGCACAGATACTATATATGGTATGAAACAAAGAGATAGGGGAATCCCATAGCCATTTGTGAAATTCAAATAACAGTGTTAAATCAGTTTGCTTTCCCAAATACTATTGGTAGTCTGGTACATTTTCTCTCTCTTTCAAAAACACATAGACTAATTTGCATGTTTGAGATGTGTGGAAACAATATACTCTGTTTGCTGTGATATTTTATTTCATGAGCAAAAGCCAGTATACTGAAATGGGTGTGCATCATATTATATTTTTGTTGATATTAATAAGAATTTTAATCTGTTTCTGTTTTGTTAGCTGTTTTCTAACTGCACTGTATTCTCAATGCACTAAAGTCTATTTTCAAAAACCCAACGTTCCTTTATGGGCAGACTTTGCACGCATATTTTTTGCACTACAGTGAATTGCAAGCCCAAAAGATATCATGGGCAAGGATAATATTTAGTTCTCTGGTTCATTTGTGGGCCAAAAATACAGGAGTAATTTCCATGCATAAAAAGAAGGCCAGGCTGAAAATATTCAAGATTTTGTTCTAAATCAGTTTATTTGTACTGATACTCATATTTAGATTATATTCGGCAAAAATAGTCTCTGGAGCTATGTAGTTAATTCCTTTCTAATGTGGAATCTTCCAGTATCAAACTGAGATTCATTGATTTTTAGGTTAGAAGAGACCATTCTGATCATTTAGTCTGACCTCCTGCGTAACACAGGTGATAGATTTCTACCCAGTAATTCCTGTATCAAGCTCATAACTTTTGCTTGAGCTACAGCATATATTTTAATCATAATTGAATTAAAGTCTCTATGTTATAATTTTGTAAAACACTGTACTGAGATTGGTTGCTTTAAATTGCCACCTTAGTTTAAATCACTGATAATATTAATATAGTTATTATTTTGCTTACAATTTGTACTAATGTAGGAACTTTCATGCAAGGTTACTCAAAGCATCTTATATACCTTAATTACACTTCAAGAGAGGCATTATTTATACCCATTATAAATGTGTAAATTTAGGAAAAAAACAAGATGAGTGACTTGTCCATTGTAATACAATGAATGAGGGTAGAATAAGGAATAGAATTTGACTCCTAATCCTTTGTTTTAACAATTAAACCACTGTGCACTTTATTATTTGATTCTCCAATCTATGAGGATTTCAGTATGGGAACTAAAAAAAGTAATTACAATAAGTGATGTATTTCAGGTTTTGTGATAGATTTCAATTATGAAAAAAGTGAATCAATAGTAAAACAAACTTAAAGAAAATAATTTATTTTAATCATGTTTTTTAGTAAACATTCTAAAACCTTCATAGGTTGGAGGATCAAATAACTATTTTTATTTAGTGCCTTCCACCATAAATTATATTAAAGCAGTTTACGAGCTGTGTTTGTACAAAGAATCAGCCACACATTACTGAAATATGGCTACTTCTGGAATAGAATGAAGTAGCTGTTCTATGACATCAACACTAACTGGTTCTTTTTGGAGAGGAAGTGAAAAATAACTTCTCCAATTGAAATAGTCTTTGAATTTTAGATAGGCGGATTATAATAATAAATGTTAGGATTTTGCCAGCATCGGGGTTAACAGCCCTTCTCTTATGAAAAATTCCATGGGTTCTTTAATAATTATTGATGGTCAAGATTTCAGTTTTACAACTCACCTGAAATACTCAAAATACTAGGACTGATATCCAGGTACTAAAGGGTGAACAGCAGAGTAGTCTTATATCATTGGTTCACTAGCTGTACAGTACTGTCAGTGTCCTGGTAAGCCGCTCTCATTGTTGGTATACAAAAGACCTGTGACAGATGAAACGTATGAGGATAGAACACAAATGAAAAACGTCACATTCTGAATCCAATCTATTCTGGGTAGAAGGTATTTATAATGTCATGTTGTGGTTGTTATGGAGGCATCGACAAAGTCTCATCCAGGGGAATAGTTCTGGGTGGTGGTATTATTATTTATTATTATTAATCATGTTTATTATGGTAGTGCCTAAGGACCAAACAAGAATGGGGCCCCATTGTGCTAAGAACTGTATAAACACAGAGTAGTAGATGGTCCATGAATGTACAGCTTACAGTCTAAATAGAAAAGACAAACACAACGTAGGGAAAGGGTAACAAGCAGTGCAAACAGTGTGATGGCAGTAGACATTGTGGTAGCTTCATGGGTTTGTTTTCATTTTGGTGGGTGTTGTTGGCGGATCAGCTAAATGGAAAGAAAAGGGAAGGTGGGTTGAAAGGGAAGAAAAGGGTAAGAGGGGCATATGTAGAGTGAAGCTGAGATGAGGAGGCTATGGGGGAGGGTTTGATGAAACAGCCAGTCAGCATAAAGCCGATAAAGTCCAGTCAGAACTGTAGAAAGTTCTCTGAATGTCCGAAAGTCCCTGCTTTGGCTGCTTCTGCAGCTGTTCCTACTGGCTGGAGTCCCTAGCTGGTTCCCCCCTGTAGTTTTTACCTGCAACCGTATTGTGGTGGGGGAAGTACCATCTGGTTTTTAGTGCCCCCCAAGTGGGCCTTCTCCCCTGCTCAGTTTTGAGTCTGGAGTGGTGCTGGGATGGAGGGGTGGCCCTTGCTGGGCTTCATTTTACACCCTACTCCACCATGCTTCTGCATCTGCTCCGACTGGTTGGTAGACAGGTTGCTGAATTCAGGCTGCTAATTTCCTGGAAACAATCAAATATTTCCTTCTGAAAGGAGCTATCTTTTGGGTCTATCTGTGAGGATAACTTTGTGTCTGATGGGGACAAATAACATGTCATCTCTTAAATTTCAGTCACTGAGGTTCCAGATGTGCTGAAGACAGGCTGGTACCTGTAATTTGTAAACCTAGTAAAATTAAAAGGGAGAGAGAATGCGTCGACCACTAATTAAGATTGTTACCCTGCCTTTCATGAGAGAGGAGTTATCAGCTTCCTCATAAGAGATGTTTGGGCCATTGATCAAGAAGCCACTTCTTGACGCTGACATTCTTACGGTCTCCCTGCTTCTGACCTCTTTTTGAGGCAAGCTTATTGTGAAGCTAGTGACAAGGCAACTCTGGCATTAACCAAAGTGCTCAGGTTTAATCGATTTCTGTCAATAAGGTGTAAGATCTGACTGTCTCAATATGATACAGAAACAGTTTCTTATTGATTAATCTCTCAGTGATGGACAAAGAGTGGGTTTCCATGTTGATTCTTTACAGCTGTCTTTTGATGCCATTAACCATGAGGTTTTGCTGATGGCATAAAGCTTGGTAGTGCTGGAGGGGAATGTATTTGGGGTTTTTTGTTGGTTTTCTTTACCGGTTTTCTTCTTTCTGAGAGATGTCAGAGGGTTGCGCTGGGAAATTGCTCACCTACTCTGAGCATGCAGCCAGGTGTAACTGATCTCTTGTAGCATCTTGCAGGATTCCATTCTGTCATCACTTTTGTTTAAAAGGTATGTGAGCTGTAGGGGGAAGGTAGCCCATGCACAAGGACTGATTGCCACCAATATGCAGATGACCTGCAACTCTGTCTCTCTGTTTCAGCCAACCCCGAGAGATCAGCAACAGCCCACTTGACAGGCAGATCTGTTTCAAGCAATGTTAACTTCCAATAGCTGTTCAAGCACTGTTTCCACTGGTGTTTAGGAAAAGCATGCAGCAAAGGGTAACTGATCCCTGACTCTTTGTCCTGCCCCATCCCGCTTTCAAAGGCTCAATCACAAAGGGGTTTCCATGGCTCCAGGGAAGGAGCAGTGTAAGCTAGGAGACCACTGCTCATGATTTTTACTGTTTGTGGGCAGTTTTAGCTTTCTTTTCTCTCGGTTGCCCTCCTCAGTGGAAGACTTTTGAGGGCTGAGGGGGACTATGCAGCTGTGAGGAGGCTTTGTGGTGGGGGGGCATAAAATGTGATGCAGCGGGGAACAGAAATGATGAATTTCTGAGGGAAGGGAAATAGGAGAAAAATTATATGTCTATCTTAGGTACTTATTGTCACCATTACCATAGTATGAGTTCCTCACAATCTTTTAATTTGAGGAAGGGAAGTACTGTTATCCCCATTTTACAGAAGGGTACTAAGGCACAAAGAGACTGACTCACCCAAGGTCACATAGAAAGTCTGTGTAGGACTTAGAGCAGGAGGTTGAACCTTGTTCTTCCATGTCCCAAATTAGTACCCTAGCCACTGCTCCATCCTTCCTCTCTAACATGCACGAGGGAGAAAAAGATGAGTTGGCAAATGATGAGTGGAAACCTGACTGAATGAAAAGTGAATTGGGAAAGAGTGATTGAAGGCTAAGTGAGAGAGACAAACAGAAGTGAGTCAGGGTGTTTGTGACTGAGTCAGAGGGATAAATAATGAGTGAATGGTGGGATGGGGCTTGTCTGGTATGTGTGTGTGTGAAATGCAGGTGTATAAAGTGTGTGTATGAGTCTGAGAAAGAGAATATCCAGGTACTTAAATGTGGCTGTATGTTAGGAATGGGAGGGGAAAGAGTGCGTGAAAAAGAGTGTGTAGTAGATTTGTTCCTGAGCTGGCTAGTTTTCTTGAGCATTTTGCCAGGCTAGATAAATTAAATTTTGCCCTTTCATGATAATTTTAAATAACTTTTTGCAGCTAATAGTTACTACTTCTTTATGTAAAAATAAATTTTAAAAGTTTGAATACCAAATGGATTTATTTTCCTGGTATAAAGAGCAGATTTTCAAAAATGCTCAACGCCCAAAATCGGCTCCACTCACCTTTAAAATATGGTCAGTTAGGTGACTAATTTGAAGCTGTCAGGTGCAGGGTTCTTTTGAAAATCTGGACATAAATGTTTTGTTTGGAGTCTTTAATTTTCCATCTGAAGCAGTGTATGAAAAGAACATATGCTAAGGTAGCACATGGTCTCCAGGAACAGTGCTCAGATACTAACAATGATTGTAGAGAATGGTTGCTGGGTAATCAACAGCACAGTAAACCCAAATCCGTGTGCTTTCAAATACTTATCTTGATTAATGATTTAACCAGTCATAAAATACAGCGTACCTGTTGTTTAAATTGAATCCATAATGCACTTTAGTGGAAATATAAAATATATCTGATTCTCTAAGAGTAAACTCAATATTTTCTATATGGTAAGAGATTACACAGATCCAAACTGTTTACAACTGATTTAAAATTAAAAGTTCTAAAACAGAGCTAGAAGAAAAGCTAAATTGATACTGTATACACAAACAGAGAAAAGCCATGCTCCATGATTTCCCAATGGCCATTAGTTAGTTTTACCATTAAGACTAATGCCTAAAACGATATATTAAATTTGTAATAATTTTGCAGTTGAGTGATACATTCTTTTGTCATCTCATGAATATTTTTGGAGAAATTCAGTATATATTGTACCCATTTCTCAATTCCCAGTCTTCCACAATATTAAGGTTATGTATGATCCAAAGCCCGTTAAAGTCAATAGCAGTCTTTCCATTGACTTTCATAGAAGTTGGATCACGCCATAAGAGAGGCAATCAGATTCAGATAAAAAGTGCCATGCTATCATGTTATGCTGCATTTTAATCATATTCCCTTTCTTCTTTGGTTTACATATGCACAATCCCAGCTTTTTGCTAATGGTGAGGGAATGCTGAGTAGTTTTTTTTCCAATCTCATAGTGAGCTTCTCCACACATAGAAATATGCCAAAGTAATTCGTTCAGCCTTCCATTTGAAGAAATATTGAAAGAATATCCAAAATTCTCCTTAAAAAGTCCCATAAAATACATTGAAGGGTAGGATAATGGAAACCACAAAAACATGATATACAAGAATAGCCTTCAATTTCAATATGTCTATGTAAATTCTCCCCTAAAAGTATAAAAGTGACATTCATTCATGATGTCAGAAGAATGTTATTTCTACACTTTAGCTCTGTGGTTTAACACATGTACTAACCTCTTTGTGATTTGTTCTATCTTAGGGCTATTTCAAATATAATCTATTTATGGGGCTATATTATGTATTAAAATATAGTTTTCTTGACATGCAGCATATGTTTACAGAACCATAAGAATGCCCCCTCTTTAGATGTCCAGGAATATTCAAAAGGTATAAATCATTAAAACAGAAACCATTTTTACTTTCAAATTAGATTTATAGCTCCAATATTAACTTTTATTTGTTTTGTTCTTACTTCTTAGCTTTACTGATACAGTGTATTAGTGCAAGATGCAGGAGTTCTGAACCCACTGAATACAAACAGATATTTATGTATAGCCTTTTCATGGCTGTGAGACGCAAGGTGCAGGCTATGTAATTAGCCCCTTCTATTTCCAGTCTCTTGTACACTTTTGCAATTTATGACTTTAGATGCTAGACAATTAAATATGTTAGGAGTTTTACAGACACATCTGAATCATAGAATCATAGAATATCAGGGTTGGAAGGGACCTCAGGAGGTCATCTCGTCCAACCCCCTGCTCAAAGCAGGACCAAGCTCAACTAAATCATCCCATCCAGGGCTTTGTCAAGCCGGGCCTTAAAAACCTCTGAGGAAAGAGATTCCACCATCTCCCTAGGTAACCCATTCCAGTGCTTCACCACCCTCCTACCGAAAAAGTTTTTCCAACCTAATAATAATATCCAACCTTAACCTCCCCCACTGCAACTTGAGAGCATTACTCCTTGTTCTGTCATCTGCTACCACTGAGAACAGTCTAGATCCATCCTCTTTGGAACCCCCTTTCAGGTAGTTGAAAGCAGCTATCAAATCCCCCGTCATTCTTCTCTTCTGCAGACTATATAATCCCAGTTCCCTCAGACAAGGTCTCTCCCCTGAAGTGATCACAATTAAAGTGGACAACAAATAAATGAAGGATGGGGAAATAGAATTTGACAAAAAACAAGTAATTGGGTAGTGAAGTTCAGCACACATCTTGTTAGCGTCACATTTTTTGTTTTTATATATAGATAAGTTAATGTAGTTTTTTCACTAATTTGGTAAAGATTCTTAAGGATGAGTCTTTTCATTCCTGTGGAGTGGGTAGAGATTCATTGTGTTTCCTAAGAACCTAACACATTCATTTGTCAAACATATACCAGACGTATGAACATGAATAATAATAATAACACAGCTGAACAGTATGTCTGTAAGTTCCATTTTGTCACAGCTAAAATTCAGGTAGTTTTCTATTTGCGTCCATTGATTTTCTTTTTTAATAATAACAATGAAAGCCTGAAGAATGGTAAAGAAATATTTTAAAATTATGCCTACCCTGACATTTCCCTTTAGGATATATTTTTAAATGCCTTGGAAGAAATTTACAGGTAACTTAGAAATTAAGTTATTTTCGTTGTTCAACTAAGACTTCCATTTAAAGCTGAGCTTTTCATGCTAATTGCCTAACACATTTTATTAAATGACCATATTTTTAAAAATAAATCTTAATAAGATCACATGGTGTGAGGAATAGCAGAAGTTAGAGTAGGGCATCTCAAGGATCAGTATACTTGTCTTCAGAAAATTGCACAAAGATCAACTATATGTATCCTGGGCACTTTAGACTGAAAGGGGTATGGCTACGAAACAGGTCTCATCCTATTGTCTTGATAATTCCTTCATGCCAATACACCTAGACTCTCCCTTGCTTTGGCTATGTCGAGGCTTCCCTCCACCTGAACCTGTGGGCTGCCTCACTATCATTTGGCACCTTCAACATGTCATAAACAGCTGCCTGTATCTTCGGCTAGGAACTGCTCTGGGATTCATGCCAGGTAAAGTTCTCACCCTGGTCTCTGCTCCAGGCATATGCCTCTCTCCCCTGCTGCTTTCTGGGATGAGGTGTGGGACTTGGCTGCAGTCAGAGGAAGCTCTCATTGAAAGATACAGTTGGGCGTGGGCATGATTCCCAGAAAGGGGAGTCCCAAAAGCTAGCATCCTGATGCTGACCCTCCTCCTAGCAGCCACAGACCGTCCTTCCTTCCCAGCATAGTACTGCCTACAGGTATCACTGAAATTCTGGAAATGAGCTGCTCCTCTGCTTATAATTACCTGGGAGCTGACCAGTTTCCTGAAAGTTGAGCAACTTTTTATCATTTTTTTCAAATGTGTAGTGTATATTATATGAACTTAGTATCCAAAATTTTAAACTAAAAGACGGGAGGTTGACTTTACAGGAAACTGAAGACATCTGGTTGTTCATAGAATGGGCACAGGACATCCAATACAGTTCCCCCACCACCTGCCTCCTGTGTACCTCTTGTGTGACCTGGAGTAACTGTCTGTAGGGATTAGAGGTACTCTAGTAATCCTTTGCCTTTCTTTTGAGGCTGTGGACAAGGTACCAATTGTGATATTGACTTCTGTCCATAAAGAACAGGACTGAAACTACCAACCTATTTCATGTAGACTGTCAAACAGTTGTCATATAATACTAACGTTTTGTCCCTACCTGCCATGGGTAGGTCCTAACCAGCAACCTGAATGTGAAAGACTCCATTCCCCAGTACCATTACCAGTTCCTTGGGGTATGCAGCTTCAACCTCTGGCAGAATATCATTCATTTGCCTCTTTAGTGTAGTTAAAAGAAATTTTAATTTACTGCAGAGTCAAACCTGTTCCATCATTCATCATAAATAGTTTTACTTTGCACAGGCCAGGCTTTCCCCTTTTCCTCTTACTATATTTGCTATAGATTTTTTGGTATCCCAAGGAATTCTGCTATATTTAGGTTTAAGAGACTGTGTATGCCAATGATGTATTTTTCATTTGAGTTGAACAATTTAGTCCTCATATCATTCCTACAACGAAATCATTTATATGATGACTTTTGATGTCTTAATAATAGGTACCATTGTTCTGATTCTTACACAAGTAGATAAATGGGGATAAATATTCTTAGTACACCTTTTTATGAGTAATGTTGAAATGTTAGTCATACCACTGTTCTTTGGCTCTATGAAGCTCAAGATTCTTGTTTTTAGTGAATATGTTGCAGTTTGCTGCTGACTCCACTGTATTTCAAAAATATAATATGCATGTATATTTGTGATACTCTAAGCTTGCATATGTGAGGTTTAATTTGGAAAAGGATGTAGATGTTATTTTTAAACAGTTTGAATTTTATGTTTACAATAGCTGAAACATTTAATTATTAAGTAAAGCTGGAAAACATATTGCAAATAACATTTCTATATAACAATTAGTTAAATTCTGCCTATTATAAAGTTTTCTCTTGATTTTATTTGTAAGAAGCCTTTGTGAAAATATCTCCAATTTCTCCAAATGAAAAACACAATTTGACAAAGATTAAATCATATTAAACAAGAAAATCATTTTTATTATCTTCTCAGAGATAGCTTTATTTTCAACAATTTAATATATAAAATAGCATATTCTGCACCCTCACCACACCAATTCCTCCTCTTCAATCTGCCAGGCAGCAGCAACTAAAAGAAATATTTTTGTGCTATATCCAGTTCACTGATGTAATTCTCCAGCATTTCTTCTGCCTTGTTGATGGAAACTTATGGCAGTGCTGCTACATAATGTTATTTGTGGTGCTGTTTGGTCTTCTTCTTTTGTCAGTACCTCTGGAGCAAAGAGGAAGAAAATAGAACCAAATAAATTCCTCAACCACAGACCAGTACATTTATTGCTCTTGGACTGTCACTCAGCCTAAGGAGTATAAAACAGTGGCTTGCACCATTAAAGGTCCCACGCTGATTGCTTGAGTTAGAGACAGACCAGAGGATATATGTGGAGTTTGAAGGCCATCAAGAAGAATAGTTCAAAACTATTAGACCTTTACTGAAAAGAGAAGGAAGTTTCCTGAAAGTTTTCCAACAAGTCAAATTCATTTGATCCTGCTACCATAATAAACTTCATCTGGTATAAAAGACAAACCATATATTTAAAGAATATAGAAAGTCATCACTTGGGACATGTAAAACTCGGCTAGACAAAACACTAATGAATGTTCTATGGGGAGCAATTCCACACTGACATGGAGGCAGAAAAAACTAATAGGCCTTTTCCAGCTCTAACCTATATGAATTTTATATTAATATTAATATATTAATAGAGGTCAACTGAATAAGAGAGCCTTTGATTTTTATGTTTCATTTATTAGTCTTTATGCTTCTCTTTAGTCAGTCAAGGTTCTTGTCTTCTTTATTCTCTGTGAATTTTCCCACTTGGGTTATTCTATTATAAGGATCATACTGCCTTTGTTTTAATAAAAAAAGTCATTTTACAGAGGTAGATTCTAGCCAACTGGCTGGACTTCGTATTCATTCCAGCTAGTCAACCAGTTTTCATGTTCAATGGAATATCTCTGCTTTCAATGTTCTGATTTCTTCCCCCACAGGAAAGATCTTTTGGTACAAACCTAAGGGTGATTATTCATTTCCTATCCTAAGGGACTTTGTGTTCCCTTTTTTAAAGGATCCCTCGGGTTCCCTGGAAAGAAATAAAGCCTCTAGGTGGGTGGGCAAGCAGTCTTTCGCTACCAGTCCATCTCCTTGAACAGAGAAGCTCTGGGCTCTCTGCCAGTCACTTTCCACTTCCAGCCTTGTTACCCACAATACACTGCCACCTCCTCCCTACTATTATTCTCTGCCAGAGGTAACAGTTAGGAACCAGCCGTAGAGGGAGGTATGGCATATCAAAAGGGCAGGGGAGGACAAGGAAGTTCACCAGCAAGTTCGGCTTAGTCAGGGATCCCTTTAGGCAATTTCCCCCCACCTGCAGCCCTTCTGGCCTCTGACAGAAACACTGTCAGCGCCATGCCCAGTAATGATCATCAGAAGTCCTTAGGAATTGATCAGTGCACCAGGCATTAAAGACCCGGAGTTTAATCATTGTCCTAAGTATTAAAGAAAAATAAAACCAAATTGTCCGAGAAAAGTGTATGTGTTTTTAAATTGATTAACACGTGTTCATTGTGTTTGGCTTAAACTATCCTTCTGCTCCCAAACTAACATAATTTTAAATACAATTTTGATAAAGCAACATGTAAAGGAGAATGCTATAATTTTTTACTGAGAGAAACTCAGGTTTAGATGTTTAAATACATTCATTCACAAGGCTGTGAAAAAATTAAAGCTGGTTATTACACTTAGGAAGGAAAAATCAAATGGACAACTACAAAATGTGGAATAAATTGATTAGCTGGTAGTACTGCTGAAAAGGTTTTGGGGCTATAGATTATCACAAATTGAATATGAGTCAACAATGTGATGCAGTTGCGAAAAAGGCTATTATCATTCCGGGGTGCATTAACAGGAGAGGTGTATGTAAGACATGGGAGGTAATTGTTCTGCTTTGCTGAGCACTGGTGAGGCTTCAGCTGAAGGATTGTGTCCAGTTTTGGGCACCACACTTTAAGAAAGATGTGGAAAAATTGGAAGGAGTCCAGAGGACAGCAACAAAAATGATAAAAGGTTTAGAAAACCTGACGTATGAGGAAAAGTTAAAGTTTAGTCTTGAGAAGAGAAGATTGAGGGGGGACCTGATAAGTGTTCAAATACATTTAGGGCTGTTCTAAAGAGAACTGTGATCAATTGTTCTCCATGTCCACTTAAGGTAGGACAAGAAGAAATGTCCTTAATCTGCAGCAAGGGAGATTTAGGTTAGTTCTAACTGTAAGAGCAGTTTAAGTTCTGGAATAAGCTTCCAAGGGAGGTTGTGGAATTCCCGTCATTGGAGGTCAGGGACAGTCTAGGTTGATTTGGTCCTGCTTCAGCACAAGGAGCTGGACTTGATGACTTCTCAAGGTTCCTTTTGGCCCTTCATTTCTATGATTCTAAGTATAGGAAAGAATACCCCCAAAAAAGTAAGCAACAGAAAAATAATTAAAATAAAAGTATGCATGCTGGGGATTAGATTTGTCTGAAAGATTCACATGTTTGCAGTGGAGACAAAAGGGCATGGAGTTTAAAGATAGTGAGGGACAGTTCAGAAGTGTAAGCATGAGAATTTGTTTTATACACTTAAAATGTATGTACAACTTGCAGGATAAGATATGGTTCCTGTAGATCAGGTTTTTGTCTTGTTGCATGCTTGTTTGTATAATGAAGTGCAATGGGAAAATTTCTCTCTTTTTTGCAGAAACAAGCAAGAGAAAGACTGAAAATTTGAAGTTCAGTTTGTTTTTTTTAAATTTCTTAGTATGCCCCTTCAGTGGAACATGTTTCTTTCATTTAGCATCCATACTTCTAATTTTTATAAAATATTCTGATTAATGGCTGTCATTAACATTGTGGAGACATAAATAAATGACCAGTAATATTACGTGCTAGTCCATATATGTACATGAGTAGATTTTTTGTGTGTGTGCTACATATCTAAATTAGAATTTATTCTTTAATATTTGTTTATAGTTCAGTTAATGACCGTGAAATAAAGCTGAAGTTGAGGCATTTAAAATTGGATTAAAATTTAAAACACTGCAGAAAATGAACAAAGTAACTTAAGAGAAAGAAAAGGGCTAGACAACCCAACATAGCTCTTCCTTTTGTGCTTAATCTTAATTCCACCTCTGTACATTTCCACCATAACTTTCAATCTCCTGAATATGTTTAAAAACCAAACATTTTCAAATTTAACCTACATAAGTTCTCATTTTCAGAGGTTCTTCACACTTGCAGCTACCTGGAGTAGCAAGGGGACAGGTAGACATTTCCACCTTCTGTTCTTTCAGCCATTATTAATACACGCTAAAATAAAATGCTGCATACCTGATGTAAAGGCTCTTTTGCCCCCCAAGTTATCATCCTCCTCTTTTTGAACTGACAGCCTTCATCTCCCTAGCCAAATCTGGGTATTGGGACTTCAAAACAGATCTTGCGATCCCAGCAAGGTCTCAGGCATCTTCCAACCCAGTTCCTCGTCCCTCTGATCTACTTAGTTTTCAGAGCTGAAGTCCTCCTTCTCCTTCTCTTCATCCCTTCTGACAGTATTACCTGGGACCAATGTGCTCTTTAGAACATCAGGCTGTGTAGAAGGATGAGTCCAGAATTTAGACCAGGTCCTCAAAGGTTAGACATCTTCTCCTCTCTGCACACAATATATTACAATTGTCCCTAGTCTTGTATGAGACCATAAGTCCCTAGATTTTTTCATGGCACTTTTTACCACTGTGAGTTATGCTCATCCCAGCTAGTTGCTCATATCCTTTTGCCATAGACCAAAGTGTTCCTTATTGCTGAGTTTAGTTAGATCAGTGGCTGTCAATCTTTCCAGACTACTGCTTCCCTTTCAGGAGTCTGATTTGACTTGTGTGCTCCCAAGTTTCACCTCACTTAAAAACTACTTGCTTACAAAATCAGACATAAAGTACAAATGTGTCACTGCGCACTATTACTGAAAAATTACTTTCTTTCTCATTTTTACCATACAATTACAAAATAAATCAATTGGAATATAAATATTGTACTTACCTTTCAGCGTATAGTATATAGAGCAGTATAAACGAGTCCTTGTCTATATGAAATTTTAGTTTGTACTGACTTCGCTAGTGCTTTTCTTGTAGCCTGTTTTAAAACTAGGCAAATATCTAAATGAGTTGATGTACCCCCTGGAAGATCTGTGCGTACCCTCAGGGGTATGTATACCCCTGGTTGAGAACTGCAGAGCTAGATGGTCTCAGCATGGTCACCAATGCCCTCACATCAGCTTCAGGCCAGTTGGCAGTATGCTCATAGTACACTACCTCTGAGATTTGCTAGTGATTGAAGCAATATGAAATAGACTGCTGTTGAAGAGGTTGATATCTGTGAAAATAGCTTACAAATGACCTCCATAGTGGTACATCGTTATCTGTACAGGAAATTTACTGCTGCAAAACTTGATTCCTGCGTAGAGTAGTGCAGAAAAACCATCTAGGGAGTGACCAGTCCACTGTTGAATGGCAGAGGGCAGACTATTTGCACCACTGGAACTATCATACTAGTGATTCATATCCAGAGTGCCAATGCACCTCTGGAGAGAGCATGACACTGAAGGCTACAAAGTGGTTAGCCTTGCTCAAATCAAATGTAATCCAAATGGTGGTGTGAATAAGTGTCTGTGCACCATTAGGAGCATTTTAATGTGTAGTCACTTGGTTTTAGAGTTGGTTACAGTCATGGTAAGGGGCCCAAACAATACCAAATTTCTCTGGTGTAGACAAAGTTTCAGTGGTTGAATAGTGTCACCCATGATTTTGAAATCTTCTACTTGATCTCTTCAAGGTAATCTATTTTAGAGAATGAATCTAATTACTGTAACATCTCATAATGTAGGTTCTTCATTTTTTATTCTTTTGGAGTCATTAAAATGCAGTGCTCTTGGTGGATGGTTTCGGGGATTACTAATGAGATATAAAGCTTTTCTTCTGTAGGTGACTGAATCAGATCCAGCCCAGATCAATAGTGACTGAAGGTTGTTGCCATGTGATGGCTGTTTGTTAGCCCATTTAAAATGATTTTGGTCGTTCCCCTCCAGTTTTCAGTGGCCAGGAGCCTAAAAGCACCAGTATAGTTATAGTATGCTCCCTCGTGGGCAGCCTCAGCAGAAAGGCCAGGGACTGAAAAAGTATGAAGATTGAACTACCCTTAGATCCAAGTAAAGGATGAGGCATATTGACATGGTAGTGAAAATTGCACTGCTCCAGTTCATTTTGTATCTGTTCTGGGTAAAAATGGAGATTTGCAGACCCAGGGTTGTCAACATCACACCTCTTACAAGCACTAAATTCATAACACATTACATTTGAAAGTTAAAAATATTACTGTGTATGAAATAGCGATTGGACCTGATAGAGCTTTAGACAATCAAACTTGTGAGTATTCCCAATAAGATTTTCAGGTTCATAAGCCTAATTAAAGTCCATGTAGAATTTTTAAATGATTGAGATATTTTTTATGACTGCTAGAAAGGTAGAGAAGGAAGAGGAATAACTGTCATTGATTTATAAGAATGGGGTATGCTGTGTCAGAACACAGAATAATAGAAGTACATAAAGTGAAAATGGTTATAACACTTGTTGTTTGATTCTAACAACTCCCCCTGTGTATTTATTTATTTTATACTACTATATTCTCTTCAGTCTCTTGTGCATCATACATAAATTATTTGCTCTATCAAAAGTAATTTCAACTAGTTTTAAAAAAATCTAAAGAACTAATACATTATCTTTAAAGTATTTACTAAATGTTCAACAAGAAATTAATATAATTTTTGTCATGGTCAGCTTCATAAGCCATATCTGCATCTTCTGGATGAAAAGGGGAGAGATAAAGACCGAAACTAAGGGAAACTAGAGGGAAGAGAGATTCTTAGATAAGCAGTAACATCAGATTGGAGTGGATGCCCTACTTAATATTACCTGTCACTATAGATGTGACAAGATTGTTTTAGACTTTCCATGACTCATTATTCACTTTTCTAAAGCCTTAGTTATATCTGTGTCAAGATGGCAAAATAGTCCCACATAGTTGATTGTGTTTACTTAATTAAGAAGTTTGTGAAAATACTAATAAGGATATGTCTACACTACGGAATTAGGTTGATTTTATAGAAGTCGATTTTTAGAAATTGATTTTATACAGTCGATTGCGTGTGTCCAGACTAAGCGCATTAAGTCGGTGGAGTGCGTCCTCACTACCATTGCTAGCATTGACTTACAGAGCGGTGCACTGTGGGTAGCTATCCCACAGTTCCCGCAGTCTCTGCTGCCCACTGAAATACTGGGTTAAGCTCCCAATGCCTGATGGGGCAAAAACATTGTCATGGGTGGTTTTGGGTACATGTCGTCATTTGCCCCTCCCTCCGTGAAAGCAATGGCAGACAATCGTTTTGCCCCTTTTTTCCATGCAGATGCCATACCACAGCAAGCATGGAGCCCGCTTAGCTCCCCGCTGCTGTTGTGAGCATTGTAAACACCTTCTGCATTATCCTGGAGTGTATGCAGAACCAGGCTAAGAGACGCCAGCACGAGAACAATTTTGATGAGGACATGGACGCAGATGTTCCTGAAAGCACGGGCTGTGGCAATTGGGACATCATGGTGGCAGTGGGGCTGGTTGATACAGTGGAACGCCGATTCTGGGCCTGGCAAACAAGCACAGACTGGTGGGACCACATAGTGTTGCAGGTATGGGATGATTCACAGTGGCTGCAAAACTTTCGCATGCGTAAGGCCACTTTCCTGGAACTCTGTGAGTTGCTTTCCCCCACCTTGAAGCACAGGAATACCAAGATGAGAGCTGCCCTGACAGTTGAGAAGCGAGTGGCGATAACCCTTTGGAAGCTTGCTATGCCTGACTGCTACCGGTCAGTCGGGAATCAATTTGGAGTGGGCAAATCTACTGTGGGGGCTGCTGTGATCCAAGTAGCCAATGCAATCATTGACGTTCTGTTATCAAGGGTAGTGATTCTGGGAAATGTGCAGGTCATAGTGGATGGTTTTGCTGCAATGGGTTTCCCTAATTGTGGTGGGGCGATAGATGGAATGCATATCCCCATCTTAGAACCAGATCACCTTGCCAACCAGTATGTAAACTGCAAGGGGTACTTCTCAATGGTGCTGCAAGCACTGGTGGATCACAAGGGACGTTTCACTGACATCAACGTGGGATGGCAGGGAAAGGTACATGACGCTTGCATCTTTAGGAACTCGGGGCTGTTGAAGCAGCTGCAAGAAGGGACTTACTTCCCAGACCAGAAAATTACCGTTGGGGATGTTGAAATGCCAATAGTTATCCTTGGGGACCCAGGCTATCCCTTGATCCCATGGCTCATGAAGCCATACACAGGCAGCCTGGACAATAGTAAGCAGCAGTTTAACTATAGGCTGAGCATGTGCAGAATGGTGGTAGAATGTGCTTTTGGATGTTTAAAAGCTCTCTGGCGCTGTTTGCTCACTAGGTCAGACCTCAGCGCAACCAACATTCCCATTGTTCTTACTGCTTGCTGTGTGCTCCATAATATCTGTGAGAGTAAGGGGGAGACGTTTATGGTGAGGTGAGAGGTTGAGGCAAATCGCCTGGCATCCTATTTTGAGCAGCCAGACACCAGGGCGATTAGAAGAGCACAGCAAGGTGCGCTGCGCATCGGAGTGGCTTTGAAAACCAGTTTCATGACTGGCCAGGCTTCGGTGTGACAGTTGTGTGTATTTCTCCTTGATGCAAACCTGCCCCCTTTGTTGATTTTAATTCCCTCTAAGACAAAGACCCTCCCCCCTTCAAAATAAAGTAACTATTGTTTTGAAACCATGCATTCTTTCTTTATTAATTAAAAAAAAAGGGGACATAACTGACAAGGTAGGTGGGGTGGGGTGGAGTCAGGGAGGAGGGAAAGACAAAGCCACGTTGCTTATTGTAGCCACACTACAAATCAAACTGTTCGAATGACAGCCTTCTGTTGCTTCGGCCATCCTATGGAGTGGAGTGGCTGGGTGCCCAGAGCCTCCCCCGCCTCCCGCGTTCTTGGGCGTCTGGATGAGAAGGGAATGGAACTTGGGCGGTTGTACAATGGATGCAGCGGGGGTCTGTGCTCTTTTTGGCTTTCCTGCAGCTGCACCAGATGGTTCATCATGTCCATTTGTTCCCCCATTAGCCTTAGCATCACCTCCTGCCTCTGCTCTTCACGCTCCTGCCTTTGCTCTTCGCGCTCACATAATGCTTTCCTAGCCTCTAACACTGAATGCCTCCATGCATTCAGCTGTGCCCTATCAGTGCAAGAGGACTGCATGAGCTCAGAAAATATGTCATCGCAAGTGTGTGTTTTTCGCCTTCTAATCTGCGATAACCTCAGGGACAGAGATGATAGGGGGAGCCTAGAAACATTTGCACCTGTGGGGAGATAAAAAGGGAGAGTAAAATTTAAGATGATACATTTCTGAGAGCAAAAGGGAGACTCTTTCACAGTGAATCAAGCAATTCACAGCAGACAGCACATGTGCTTTAGGTACAAGGTTGCATATTGCCTTTTATATTGAGCGCCTGCCGGTATGGTGACACATCACACACAGCTGGGCAACAGAATTCGGTTTCCATGCAGCCATGGTAAGGCAAAGGGTACGTGGGGTTGGCTTCTTACGCATAACATGTGGGAATGGTTTCAAACTGTAGCACCATTCTTTCCCATAGCAAGCAATGCTGGTTGGGTTTCACATTTAAAAGGAGGGACTGTGGTTTTCGGGTGGATGTGCAGCACACACCTCCCCCCACCCCACCACGTGGCTATTCTCCGGGATGATCCCTTTTAGCCAAGAGCAAACAGCCCAGCATGAATGGGGTCCTTTTACTGTTCCCTTACAAAAATTCCCCTATTTCAACCAGGTGACCATGAACGATATCACTCTCCTGAGGCTAACACAGAAAGATAAAGACCAAATGTTGCTTGAATGCGACCAAAACCCAGGACCATTCGCTGCCATGCTTTGTGCTGCAATGATTCCAGAACACTTTCAGAGTACCTCCAGGAGAGCTTCATGGAGATATCCCTGGAGGATTCCAGCTCCATCCCCAGACATGTGAACAGACTTTTCCAGTAGCTGTACTGGCCGTGAATGCATCCCAATTCTTCAGGGCAAATCAAACATTAAACACTATTGCTTTTAAACCCTGTACTGTAGTTACAAATGTGCACTCACCAGTGGTGCCTTCTCCAGCTTCAGGATCGGGATCCCGCCTTAGGAGGGTATTGGCTCCAGGGCGATGAAAAGGTCCTGGCTGCCGGGGAGAACGGATTCACCACTTGCCTGCTGCGCATTCTCCTCCTCTTTCACCTCCTCCTCCTCATCCACAAAATCCTCCTCCCTGTTGCATGAGACTCCCCCCTTGAAGGTGTCCACGGACAGTGGTGGGGTATTGGTAGGGTCCCCTCCAAGAATGACATGCAGCTGATCATAGAAGTGGCATGTATGGGGTTCTGACCCAGAGCAACCATGTGCCTCCTTTGTCTTTTGGTAGACTTGCCTCAGCTCCTTAACTTTCACACAGCACTGCTGTGTGTCCCTGTTGTAGCCGCTCTCCAACATGCCCTATGAGATTTTGGCAAATATATTTGCATTTCTTCTCTTTGATTGGAGTTCTGCCTGCACAGATGCTTCTCCCCATACAGCAATCAGATCCAGTGTCTCCCTTTCGGTCCATGCTGGAGCTCATTTGCGATTCTGTGGGGACTGCATGGTCACCTGTGCTGCTGAGTTCGCCACGCTGACCAAACAGGAAATGAAATTCAAAAGTTCCCAGGGCTTTTCCTGTGTACCTGGCTAGTGCATCGGAGTTCAAAGTGCTGTGCAGAGTGGTCACAATGAAGCACTCTGGGATAGCTCCTGGAGGCCAATACCATCGATTTGTGTCCGCACTACCCCAAATTCGACCCAGCAAGGTTGATTTTAGCGCTACTCCCCTCGCCGGGGAGGGGTACAGAAGTCGATTTTAAGAGCCCTTTAAGTCGATGGAACGGGGTTGGTTGTGTGGACGCAGTCATTTTAAAATTGACCTAACGCAGCTAAATTCTACCTAACCCCATAGTGTAGACCAGGCCTAAGTTAAAATATTTTTTCTTCAGATGGAATATGCACAGCTTTCTTTTTTCTTTTCCTTTACTTCCTTTTTCTTTTCCAGTTTTTCTTAAACTTAGAATATCTTGCTCAGTTCTTTTTCTCCAACAATTCTTTCTATGATTTTTCAATACCTAATTCTTTATCCAGATTAGATTTTGGAAATGCAAAGTGTGAATGATAACTTGGATAGCTGGTGCTGCTATAAACAACAAGATGAAATTTCTTTAGTTTGGGTCATAGCAACTGTTGTTGAATTTTTCACACTTATTTAAGGTGATGCAGAATAGGGATAGAAATGAGCCCTTGGTGGTATTGAATATCATTGCTGGTTTTATGATGTTAATAATTCTTCTTTCTCCTAATAGCATAAGAAATAAACTACTACTAATTGCCAGGCTGATTCTAAATAGACTGAAGCATTCTAAACTTGCTTCAACTTACTCTTATTGTGGTGGTAACTTAGCTGTACTGAACAGTACGTGTTTGAAAAAACAATACTAAAAATGTCTACTTCTGAGGGCTTTCTTACCAGCCAGTGCAAGTAGTCTTCCAATCAAGTAGTAAAGGCAATAAGCCTTCAAATTCTTGGTGTCAGTGCCAATAGTATTACTTCATTTTTTCAGTCTGATATTCAGCACTAATACCATGCTGTTATTTATGAAGTGATAATTCATCAGGATACTGAACATACAGTGGAAGCAACAGTATTTGCAAATATTTACAATAATAGGATATTCCTTTTGAGAAGTATGTCTATTTTATCTGAGTTTGTTGGAGGACCAAAATATTGGCTGCAATAAAACTAATGATGTATTGATGTATTGAAGAATTCAGGTATTCAGCCAGCCTGTTGTACTGGGGGAAAGCATTTTCTTATTTTGCTACTACTAAAGTTGTATCGCAGAGATGCCAACCTTGCTCTGAGACTTTTAGGGTTGTTTATGAAAAGAATTAGGGAGGTTGCTTGGACATCTGTCTCCTCCTCGCCTCCTCTCCCCCCCACCTCTCCTCTTAGAAAGCCAGACCTCTCTCTCCCCCGCCCCTTTTCCTCTCCCTGCAGAAACTGGGATGTCTCTCCCCCCCTTTTCCCCTTCCCTCCCCCACCTCGGAAAAACTGGGACCTCTCCTCCCTCCTCTCCCTATCTAAGGCAAATGGGGGGAACCTGCCATCCCCACTGTGCCCCTAACCCTCATCCCCAAACAGGCAGAAGCAGAGAATTGGTCCTCGGAAAGCTGCACTCCTGTGCCGCCTAGGGCCCTTAATTACCTTGGCCAGTCCCAGGCCTGAACCTCCTTCCCAGAATGATCCTCGTCCTCTTCTCCCTGCTCTGTAATATTTCCTCTCGCCACCTCTGCTGCCACCGCCATCTCCTCCTGCCCCTCCAGCTTCTCCTCCCCCACAGACTGCGCAGTGAGGGTCTGATCTGGGACAAGCTGCAGCAATTGTCAATTGGGTTTGGTGCGCTGGATTCATTGATACCTAGAGTGTTAACAGTAGTCCAGCAGGGTCCACACGGGGTAGTTAGCACACAACATGCAGATTGTGGCGTGGGCAGTGAATCCAGCAGCACTCCCAACCCATTCACTGCACGATCTGCACATGTGCCTGATGGATGGTGGAGAATAATGCCCCCCATGGCTGCACCCTATTTGCTGTGTTCATCAGACTCGACTGGTGGTGAATGACATACACACATATCTTTTATATTTATAATGTATGTACTTGCAAAATTCAGAGATTTAAACCTGAGTTAGTAATTTCATAATTACGTGTAAAAATTGGGAGGATTACAAAAACTTAGGGAGTGTTGGCATGTCTGGTATGGTGTCCAAACCCTTCCAGGTCAGGTGTTTTTCTTCTTTACTCTATACGGCGCAAATTTTGTCTCCTAAGGAAAACAATAAGCTAGATTGTCGTAAAATGATTTCACAAAATCTACACAGCTAAATTTGGAACAGCAAAAATCAAGTACTGTGCAAGCTTTCAGGTATTGCAAATGCCAGTAATAATATACAAAGGAAAAGTCCCACATAGCCGTGAGTACAATATGCATACATGTTGGTTACACTCACCTTCAGAATTTCACATTTGTTTTCACTGTAGGAAATGAATGAAGCACCTAAAATGTATTGTGCACTATAATTGTGTTGTAGTTATTTCACATTAAGTTTCAGTTAGACAAGAATGTGACAAGACCATTTAATTAGTTAATAAATATCTGTCGCTGGAAGTTGACAACCTGGAAAGTAGTCTGTTTTGGCATTTTTATCCAGCACAAGTTCTGTCAGGCCATATGTGTCATTAGATGTTGTGCAAGACCTCACCTTATATTTGACTACTTTAAATGAAATGTTTTTAGCTTTAGTTCTCATTTTGCTGTTAATAATATGTTGACAAGAAGGGTGGAACTTTTTGATAAAAAATTAACATTTAAAGGGCTTATATAACAAGCACTGTGTGTCATATTATGTAACATATCAAGTTGTCTTCTTTCTTCTAGATATGTTTGATATGCTTAAGATTAGTCACCCAAAGTAGTTCAGTAGAAATTCATTAGAAGTATTTAATTAGGCGCTTCTTGTAATCAGCATGATTAGAATCCAAGTTTGATAACTGGCTAGTATAGGAAATATATCAAGAAGAGAATTTCAGTTTTACCTATTTTTAAACTATATTATATTTATTCAGGTGATACATTTTCCTCCTCAAGCAATCTTGATTTTTATGGTAAGGCATATTACAAAGTAAAAAATGTGAATTTTACTTACTTTGTGGAGAGGGCAGAGTTTGGTCTACATTTTACTGATTCTCTATCCTGAATGTGCATAATAACAATAATTTATTTTATTAACTAAAGTTAGAAACATAGTGATTCTCCAAAAATAAGTAATTTATAATAGGTATCCATTCTTGGTCTGTGCTCTCAGTTCATGAGTGATGGGAACACCCTCAGGTAAAATTCTAAATAAGCACTTATTCTAACTATCCATTCCTTTCTTGCTTTTGTTTGTTGAAGAGCTAACCCTGATATTCTTTTTAAAGACACATACATTGTAGCCACTATGTTTAACATTGAATATATTTTAGTTTTAGTTTTATAATTATATTATCGTTTGCTGTCTTCCAATGTTAAGTTAAAATGAAGTTTTTATATGGTGAATAGAGTTGTCTTCACCTCACAGGATTCTGTTTGTAATTTGTCTTTCCTTTTGTGGATTTGTTCAAGAGGTGGCTCAGATGCAACTGGGAAGACGTCCCCCTTTTAGAAAGTTGCTTGTGGTGTCTTGGAACAGACCATGACTCCTCTTCTGAGTGTGATGTATACTCAAGGATGTTACCTGGAGCAGTCTGGTCCTGGGGAAGGTGCATCAGAATAGGGTTGGGCTCCCCAGAAGCAGACTATAAGTCTGACTTAAAGTTGAAGCAGAAGGCCAAAAAAAAAAAAGGGTCCTCATAGGAATCAGAATCTGAAGAGGTGAGACTGAGGCTGCTTTGTGCATCAGCTGGATGGAGGAGAGAGTTTGGGAGCTTCTGATATAGGAAAGCTTAGAATTTGGGGGAAAGTCTTGAGAAGGGAAGGTTGGAGGAGGAGACATTTAAGGAGTTTGTGGGAAGTAGAAGAGCCAAGAGGAGAGGAGTTTTTACATTCTCACATGAAGAGAAGTCTGGAAGGGAAATAGGAGAGAGAGGAGCATTTAGGGGAGAACGGAGGCTTGGCATGATGTCTAAAGATGGCTGCACCACAGGGCAGGAGCCAGTCCAAGATGGTACTATAGAAGGAGAAGCAGGAAGAGGCCATATTGTAAGCTGAGGGTATTTTTTGTATTTGTTTTGTTTTTGTTTGTTTTTTCTAAAAGGGGTAAGTGAGGACATAAAATTATTATTTACTATTTATATTATGGGAGCAGCTAAGAACCTCAGTCAAGCATTAGAGTTCCTATGCTAAGAAGTGAACAAGTAGGCATCATTGGCAGAGTAAAGATAGGGTTTGACAGCATGTGGTGTTGGAAATTGTATCTGGTGGTAGGGAAGAAGAGTCATAGAGTTCAAGGCCAGAAGGGACCTCCAGATCATCTAGTCTGATCTCATGTATATCATAGGCCACCAGCACCACCCAGGACTTACTAGGATGACAAGATAGCAAGTGTGAAAAATCAGGAGAGGGGATGGGAGGTAATAGGTACCTATGTAAGAAAATGCCCCAAATATCAAGACTGTCCCTATAAAATTGGGACATCTGGTCACCCTAGCACCCACACACTGAACCCAACAACCTTAATCAGACCAAAGTATTACAGCTCACAGGAGACTAAACTAGTACATGCCACTGGCAGAGAATAGGAGGGACTGAGGTGCCCCTGTGTCCAAGACCCCTGCAATGGCAGGGAAATGATTAATTGGGATGTACCCAGATAATCCTGGCAAGTGACTCGCACCCACACGTTGCAGAGGAAGACAAAGAAGCCCCAAGGTCACTACCAATCTGAGCCAGGGGGGAAACTATTCTCAAGCCCATATATGGCGGTCAGTTAGACCCTGAGCATGTGAGCAAGAACCCGTCAGCCAAGGACCTGAATGAGAGAATGCTTGGTACCACCTCAGGACATCTGACAGGGAAGACCACAGCTCAATCTCTATCTCCCTGATGCTTTGGGGAAGGAGATAACCCCTCTTGCTGCCCAAGAATACACTGGAGGTGGAGAAATCCCTTCCTGACCCCCTGCCAGTGGCTGGCTGAACCTCTGAAGCATGATCTTTTAGGAAAATAAGATATAAACCAGAAGTGAGTCTCAGGGCTGTTAAGCCCTGCCTCCTGTCATCACAAACAATCCCATCATACAGTTGCACTCAAAAATTTGTCCAGCTGTCTCTTAAATCTAATAAGTTGTGGGTACCCGCAACTCCTACTGGTAGTCTGTTCCACAACCTCACCACTCTGTTGGTTAGAAACCTTTTTCTAATTTCCAGCCTGAATTTGTTCATAAGCTAGGGTCTTGCAGGGATTTCTCTGTCCCCTGCAATTTTGGGGTAAAATTATTCCACTACCCACGGGTGCTTTAACATCTTTAGAACATTTTCACTAGCTTTCCTAAGTCTGACCTGAAATTAAAGGCTTCTGACAAAGGTTAAAGGTGTCACTGGTATTGGAACTTTAATGTCGCTCCCTGGGATGCTCACCTCCAGCCTGGAGATCAAATTGAAGTCTACACTCAAGCTCTGGTCAGGCATCTCTCACTATGTAGTACACAACCTGGGATGCTCTTGATGTTGGACCCTGAGCCTTACAGATCTGTTTCTGGTATGCTAAATCCTATAATACAATGTACACCTTTACCAGTTGTTTGGTTTGGTGTCTAATGTGACTGCAGCCCAGACATCCATACATGCAGTGGATATGTTCACCAATCAAAGCACTTTTCAGGCAATGAACCCACTTGTTATTTTATAAATTGTTTCTTCCACATTCAACCACTTTGTTCCCCTTACCCATATGTGTCTGTCCACCTCAACAGTCCCCAGCACTGAATCTCCTCTCTGATAGCCACCCACTTCACTCCCCTGCACTTTGTCTACTCTTCTCTTCTTGTGACTCCCTTTGTCATCTCTTCTCACTCTTGCCTTCATTACTATTTTTTTATGCTGCTCCGTGTGTGTGAAAAGCTAGCCCCCTTTCCTGCCAACCATCTTCACGCTCCTCCATATCCTTCTTTAAAATGCACTTCATTCCATTTGTTTACCATTATGAACTTCTATGCCATAATGTGTACTACATTCCCTTGATATCAGTCCGTACTTAAAAAATACTCAGAATGCAGATGATTTGCCTACTCTGTGATGACTTGCATTATTTTCCTCATCCCTCCTTTTTAAATACTCTGTCTTTCTTCATATTCTGTTTGTCTAACTCAGATTGTAAATTTTTCAGAATCAGTCTACTTAAATCTCTGTAAAGCAACATGCTAAGTTACAGTATTATATAAACATTTGAGCATGCACTCAAATTCAACAGTATCAGGAAAAAATCATTGCAAATAATCATGGCTAAACTGCCAGCAATATAAAAATACAGGTTAAAGAGGGAAGGGGTTTTATTCCAAGCTCAGGATTTCCTGAGGCAAAAATGTTCTGTAAGAGGACTGGAGCCTGTCCTGGGCATATCTCCTTTGTATACCTGTATCAGTCATAGAAAGAATATTCAGAATGTTGCCTTGTTAAGCAATTCTGCTGTTGCTGCAAAAAGAAGACTGGTATTTGCCCTGGACTTAATAGATGCAATACACAGGGAAGTATATCACAGTTAAAAGATGAATCTAAGATTTCTCAGGGGGAAAGTAATATTTCTAGTTTTTATAGGCCAACAGCAATATCACATGTGTTTATTGAATGTTTATGATTATAGCAAAATAGCTAGACAATACAATGGGCTAGATCTTCAACTCTAGTTAAGCTTAACTTGGCACAAGGGAGGGACGCAAATTTGGCTTTCAGTCACTTTTCATGCTCCCGCATCCTGAGACCAGTCAGGGACAGTTCAGTCCCCAGCATAAATTAGATCAGCCTCGGGGCTATTCTGATTTATGTCCAACTGCTAACAGCCCCAGGTGGCATTTTAGCATCCAAGGGTTACCAGGACACAGTAACACCCCAGCCTTGTTCCCTTTCGGCCTTGCAATGGGACCCTGGAAAGGAGTGGTACAGAACCCACTGTGGTGGTTCTATACTACTTGAGGATTCCCCCTATGCAAGCATGCTGCGCTGCAAGCTTAACTGCTGCTTTGAACAATCAGAACATCATAAAGCAGTCAGAAGAAGAGCCAGGATCTGGCTCAATATCTGCCCAGAACTGAAGTGCAGTTGCTCCCTTATCTGGATTTTTGGATTATGAAGAATGAAAGACTCTGGGAAGAGTTCAAGGATATGTTCAAATCACCACCAGGATGTGGTATCACTTATATTAATCATAAACTACACCTAAATCCCAGATTAAGAAGCATGAGACAATTGAAATATTTTTTAAAATCTCTACTAAACATGGCTCAAAGATACTTCGGATTTTGTAAAAAAGCTATGTGGTTGCCAGCAGATATTGGCCAGGCCATGCTGCAGATGTTGGATCTAATGGTTACAACATTACTGATAATGCCTATGGCATACCACCTTGTAAATCACCCTTAAAAGGATATTGTGGTCTCTCTAGTCACAGACATTCAGTATCTCCATATGACAAAAATACCTTCAATAGCTGACTTTTTGAGAGCTGAGAGAGAATTTACAATTAAGAATGAACTATCTATGTATGTATTATGGGAAGAGAAACTATTCCAAAGAGTTTCATAATTACAGAATTTAGGTTATTTTCAAAATTCAGACACTACAAGAATATCCTGGAGTTCAGGGAGGTCCTTTATGCCCTCAGATTTTTCAGAACCTGTTATTTTCAAAGGGTGTGTGGCTGTATTTAGGTCAGAATTTTATATGCATATGATTAGGACACAAAGTTGTACTCAGTAAGCAACATAAGATGAACCTGGACTCCGTGGTAGGAGGTCCTCAAGGTTAAAAAGGTGGGAAATTTCATTCTGAATATTTCTGGTTTCCACCTGCCTGGCATGAAGGGTAAGCAGAATTGCAACCCGGTTCAGATAACCAGTAATGGACCACCGAGATTGACACCTGGATTAGTTAGAGGGGGAACAAACATCTCTCAAGAAAGATAGACCAGAAAGATCTGTTTCTTACATCCCTGAATAAAAAGTTACCAGTATTGTGCTCCAGAAATCAAGAAATTACCACAGCAGCGATGGATGCTTTCTCCCGCCACTGGGGAGAACCTTTCTTGCTTTCCCTCAGGCAGCAGAAGTCCTGAGTAAATTCAGAAGAAAACAGGTTACATGATTCTCCTGGACTTCTATCTGCCAGGCTAAATCTGATTCTTGCTCCTTATAAAGATGACTGAACTAACCTGTGCCAGAAAACTGATTGGTCCCCAACTGGCCACAGGATTAGGGTGCTGCAAAGGTGACATGAACCTTTGTGGCTTCCCTTTCCCGTGCTGAGCACAGCTCAGCTAGTCCAGAGGATCTGGCCAAAAAGATTTAGCAGTGACTTCAACTCACAAAGTAAAGCGCTTCTGGCTGTGGAAACAGAACAGCACTACACCAGCTTTCTTAAGGATGAGGCATTGCAGTGGACTCAGGCTAAATTCTTCCCCAAATATTGACAGTTATACCTTTACCAGTTAATATCCTGCCAATATTTTCCCACATCCTGTCTCACTGAGGTACATCTCAGCAAATAAGAACTGAGAAGTTCCCTCGACTTTTATATGAAACAGTGTCTATCCAGTTTTGTTTCACTTGACTACCAATATGTTAGTTCAAGCTATGTCCAAGAGATCCATATTTAAGTGCCTTTCTGTCTGCATCTCACAGAGTTTCTCCTTAGCAGACCTGAATCTTCAGCAGAGACAGAGAAATGTTAAGACAAGTTTGGTAAGCTTTTAGTCAGCCTGAGATAATTTCCTATCCAGAAGAATCTTAGGGCAGCCACATGGAATTTTCTACATATTTTTTTTCTCCAAGTCACTGGTGCTTGGGCTTTATTACATCATGAACCCAGGTTTAGTCAATGGTGATTTAAAACTTCTTTCCAAGTTCAGAGTGGTCCAGCACTCATTCTCACCATTTATAAGTCATTTGGGTTCCCCTGGAGTTTTCAGTAGTGGGTGTGTGGGTGTCTATCTTTCTCAATTTTGAAAAGGTCATTTTCTCGTTATTGTAACAGTCAATGGCAGAACTACTTTAACCTATTTGATTCTAGACAATACCTATCATGTTACTCTTGTTTCATAAGGTATCTATGACAGAAGATCCCCACTCACCCACCGTTTTGCCCCTTCTCCCTGCCCCGAAGTTGGGGATATTTTGTTCTGCCTATCAACTTGCTATTAGAAACAAGCAACTTGCTATTAGAAATTATGCTTGCCAGTGTACCTTGAGTACTTTGCCAGCAAGCACACAAGCACCACTCACTGATTAAGCTGGTTAATTGTTTAATGCTAGATTATCTCTTCCTGTGAGGATACCCACATGAAGAATAAATGGGGGAGAAGCCAGAG